>NC_139709.1:11619212-11621712 GCF_964188405.1 Protomyctophum parallelum
GCTGCTGGGTTGCAAGACAAATTTCAGTGCGAACTGACAATAAAGTACTATATCATATCATACCATTCATTCAATAAAGTACTATATCATATCATATCATATCATTCAATAACGCAGCGTCCTGCTGCCTCCCGCATTATGTGACATTTAGAAACAGGTGGTACAGCCCAGGCCGTGGCGTAACGGTCTGGGCACCTGACTGGTAATCCAGTCGCAGTGTGCCGCGGGTTCGACTCCCGAGCCCGACACGGCCTTTACTGCATATCTTCCCCCATCTCTCTCCCGTTTCCTGTCAGCCTACTGTCTGTCCCTTCAAAAATCAATAAAAGGCGTAAGCCGCAAAAAAATATCAGGTGGTACGCACGCAGGACCGTTAAGCGATTTACAACGAGCGCTTCCAAAGTCAAAAGATGTGCTGTGATTGGCCAGTAATCACTTGAGTTACAGCGTGACGTAACGTGCCTTCCAGTCTTCCGGTGTACTTCCTCCCCCAGAGTAAATTCTTCCGCCCCTCCTTCAACACGCATCGCTCCAACGAACTGCAGCGGCCAATGAGGCATCTATTGTTTTGAGGGGCGCTAGCCCCTCCTATATACAGGTTTAATGTTTGCTTTTAGTTAAATGTTAAATACGCCATTAACAATAACGAGAATGTAATGTTTGTTTTGTCCCAAAATTTGTTTTACATCATCATAATCCTAGCTGATAGATGATAAGAGCGCCCCTCACTTCACACGGGTGTGATTTTTATTATCTATGGGGCTTGTCAATGGGGTCCTCGACAAGCACTTGGAATTGTATGAGTTGAGGCAGTGCGACGCATTGTGCAGCTTGTAGATCTGCTATTTTCCAAAAGATCATTATACATTTTAAACTTTAAATCGGACATTCTGCACAATTATAACTTTTATTTTTGGTACTTTAAAGTACATTTTGATACCAATACATTTGTACTTTTACTCAAGTAAATTTTGAATCCCGGACTTTTACTTGTAACAGAGTATTTCTATATTGCAGTATTTATTGCAGTCCCTGCATGGTGAGCATGTTGACCTGGTGAACACTTACAAATATTTGGACACTAAACCTACATTTGACAGCAAGCTGAAATTCGAAGCGAACTGTGAACTGCCGTGTAAGAAAGAAAGGCCTCTTTTGTTCGAGGAGGCTTGCCCAATTTCAGGTTGATAAATGTCTAATGAAAGTGTTCTGCAGTGCATTCATTGAGTCGTGGCTATCTCTCCTTTCCATATACCATCATGTGTTGGTATGGAAACGTGAACATAAAGGAAAAGAGACACCTTGGTAACGGCCTCAGAGATATACAGTAAGCCGGAGTACGTTTCAGTATAGCCTGGATCAAGTATTTAAAAAAACAGGTGCTTAACCCGTTCAGGGCGGTGGGTGTTTTAAGCATTATGTTATACTTTAGCTATTGAAAAATAGCAGATCTGCAAGCTCATAGCGAGCTTGTAGAGCTGCTATTTTTTGTTTTTAATCGTTGAAATATGGCGCAAATCTATCAGACTCTTTGGAACACGAACACCGTATTTTCAGATGGGGTTCGGCGACCAATTAGGCCTATACATATATTTTTTGGGGGTCCTTGATGATATGAAAATGTTTGAGAACGACTGACATAGGAGAAACATGGGGTTTTTAAGAAAACTGTCAGGATTTAGAAGACATTTTGTAGAATCGTTCTCAGGTGTACAAGTCCAAGCCAAGTCCATTCGTACGTACAGTTTACTTTCAACTCTCATCCCCTCAGCTCTGCAAGTGCAGGCCGGCTGCTTCCTTCTGGCCTTCGCCTGAAGGTTCCAGGGCCCAAGGGGGCCCATAGGGCCATGTGTCTATCCAGGCTTTAAATGCCGACAGGAGGAGGAGGAGGTGGTATTGTCGCTACTTGTATGAATGAACTGTTTTCGTAATTGTTATGAATTCCAATGCTACACGTACTGTATTGAACTGCCATCCTGTTTTCTATTGTTTCTATAGCCTACCACATGCTTCTTTTTTTTACTGTGTTCTATGTGATTCACATGTTGTCTGCCTGTTATGCTTTGCTGTACACCAAATCGCCCGTCGGGGACAAACAAATAAATGATCCTGAAACTTGAATTCACTTACAGTTTACTCACCATTTTATAATGAGCACAGTGAGGAGGGCCAATTTGAAGATGTAATTTAATACTGCTCATCACAGCTGTCTGGAAAATTCACAAAACGAAGTGAATATCCGAGGGAATATATCTGGTTGGTTAACAATACATGAAATTAAATCACATGAATTCACTATATGACTCATGGCCACTGGGAGGAACAGTGCCATCTAGTGGCGGGGCCGTGGCAATGTGGCATGCCACCCGGGGCTTATGTAATAATTGGAGTTTGATCTCGCATTGACCGTTGGTGGTTTCTTTTATTGTATTATTGATTGTTTTATGATTAGAGTCCAGACAGTTGGACTTGGAACGGTCTCACAGTGGAGCAGGTGAAC
>NC_139709.1:11624212-11721712 GCF_964188405.1 Protomyctophum parallelum
CCACTCTCAGAGTTACAGACCCATAAGGGTCCATATGGTTCCATTTGTACACTCTCAGAGTTACAGAAATACAGACCCATAAGGGTCCATTTGGTTACAAAGTAGCATGGGGACCCCCTGTAACTCCCTCAAGGACCCCTGGGGGTCCCCAAACCCCACTTTGGGAACCACTTGTCTATCAGATCTGTCCAGTGGAATGAAAGGCCATGTGATTATTATGTTTTATGTAGCCTAATTGTAATTGTTTCTTTTATCCAGCTCTTAATCTCTGATGTAATGTAGGCCTAACGGACATGAAGCTCCAGACCGCATAATATAATCCCCATCTTGTGTAAAATAACTGTACATTTACTCAAGTACAATTTTGAGGTACTTTCACTTTACTTGAGTATTTTTTTAATAGCCTACTTTAATAATTCTACTCCACCACATCTTAGAGGCAAATACGTGTTGTTGTCGACTGTGATTATTTGATTACATAATTAAACTTTTAGTTACTACAGTAGTAATTAAATTAAATTATTAAATGATTACAAAACATACCATTTTATACTTCATCTTCTCGAAAATAGCAGATCTGCAAGCTCACAACGCAATTTCGACACAGGATTTTGACACCTTGTGTATGATGTATAGCAGATCTGATATTTGGAGAAACTTATAAAAAAAAAAAACTTAAAAAAAAAGAAAAGAAAACATCATGTGAAATGAAGGGACAATCAGCATAATTGTCTCCACCAGGCGGAGGCATGGGAATAGAGTATGTCTTGCACTCCGTGTGTCCGTCCATCCGTCTGTTACCAGCTAATCTTCGGCACCGTTAACCCGGTCGATGCCAAATTTTGCACACACACTCCCTGGATGCCAACGATGAACCTCTGCCCCTCATTTTTCCAGAACGGCCTGTTATAGCGCCACTATGGGGCCGAATTTTGAAAAAAAGAATTATATTACTCCTCGAGATTCTGGCCAAAAAAATCCCGCAAATCGTTACACACTATCTCTATGGTCATGTGTTCAAGACGGATCTGTCCAATATTTCATATTCCATCCTAATTGGCTAACATTGGCTTTCAAAGATTGGCCCGTTTTGAACAAAAAGCCTCAACGCAGCGTGCAATTTACGTGAAATCTTTCACAGACTTTCCTACTAGGCTGAGGAATATATCGCACCCTTTTCACATTGGCCTGTTATAGCGCCACCAATAGGTGGATTTTTTGCAAAACACATTTTTGGGCCAAACAAAGAATTAAAAAACGTCAGGTTACAACACTTTTTTGTTGTTGTTTTTCTTCTTTGTAATTATTTGTTTCATCCAAAATATTGTGTTTGTTGTCAGGATTTGTCACGACAAGTCTTGGCTTCGTACGGCGCTTATAGGGTCTTTAAATAAATATGTTTCGAAATGTCTATGAGGGGAAATGCATTGGGAATTATTTCCTGGGCCTGGTGTCGTCATGAAAGGGTGCGGGGCTGTGATCCTATACTGAGGCACTACACTGTCTCTCTGCATTCTACAGTAGGTAGACTAGTACAGTATGTGTTTACCTTGCTTACTGTAAGTCCTTCTGGATAAACAGTGCCTCCATGCTTAATGCCCACATTGTAATTGTAACATTTTAAAAACAGATCTTGTATAACAGAGTATTTCCACATTGCGGTATTATTGCTACTTTTACTTAAATAAAACGGGTATTTTCCCTTTCCTCCAGTACTGCTAATCCCTGTAGCCTCATCCTCCCCTCATCTCTAGATCCATTCGTCTCTCCCTGACCCAAACCTTTAAGGCCAGGATATTCCTGGAATGTTCTCATTTTACTGATAATTGCAACCAAGTGTATTTTATTTTCATTATAAACATCATGTAGGCTATACTTGCAGTCATCCTTCCACCCTAGCTATTGCACAAACAGATTTGACAAAATCCCCCCAGAAGTGCTGGGCTGTTAATTTCCCTTCAGCTCCAGAGCATGTGGTTTCATGGTTACTTGTACTCTTTTCTTTAGGCCTCATTTTCCTGTGTTGTTTACATCTAAATGCCTACATTGTACTGTACATTGTAGATGTAATCAAACTGTGGACGACAGTTGTGTGTTGGCTTATAGCCTGGTAAACCGCAGGCACTGATTGGCTCTTCCACTTTTTAGTTTCTGCAAAACGCCAACCCAGTGTCGGTCGGTCGGTCGGTCTTTCTTTCTTTCTTTCTTGAATCTGTCTGTCTTTGTCCTCAGTGATGGACATTATTTAGTGCCCTGCACTTATTCTTCTGGGTCAGTGTCACCCTCTCACATCGATACCCAACAAACAAAAAGTGGTTCTGGAGATCTACAGAGAAACCCAAGCACACATGTAGGAACTCACAGATGTGTATCATCTGACATTGTTGACATCACGTATACCGCATACCTGACTAACTATACCTAAAAAAAAAGTGAGCGATACCCACAGTTACAACACTAGAGGCAGCGAGAACAACGATCTGGTACCACCCACTTTCAAAACAAACATGGGTAAATTCTCCTTCTACAGCACTGCCACATAAGCGTGGAATGCCCTGACCCCATAGAGTAATACAAGGATAGAGACCGAACCGGAGGTGCTCAGTGGCGTTTTGATAGGGTTGCCAAACTTGCCACCCGTCCCTTAAAATACAGAATCGTCCCTTATTTGAGAATTAAATGATGCGTCCCTTATTCAATAAGGGACGCATCATTGAATGCGTCCCTTATTGATAATAATGCGTCCCTTATTTAGGAAAATAAGGAACAAACTGCGTTCCTTATTGGTTCAATAAGGCTTATTGAACCAATAAGGAACGCAGTTTGTTCCTTATTTTCCTAAATAGCCCCTACACGTCAACACTGAATTTAACAATAATGAACAAAACAAAATACAGGAAATATTAAAGTCAGCACAATTGTTCTAGCGGGAGGCACACACTACCTAAAGTAGCCTAAACCAGTGGTTCCCAAAGTGAGGTCCGGGGACCCCCAGGGGTCCTTGAGGGAGTTCCAGGGGGTCCCCAGCTAAATGATAGTTTGGAACCAAATGGACCCTTATGGGTCTGTAACTCTGAGAGTGTACAAATGGAACCAAATGGACCATCAGAGTTAAATTAACATTGATTTTACAATATGAATTGGGGGTCCCAGAGATAGAAATGCCATTAAATGGGGGTCCGTATACTAATGCATGTCAAACTGGTACTTGAAATTAAATGGGTTGAGAATCACTGCGTAAAAATCTTCTCTTATGGGGGTCGCTGGCATATATTTTCTAATGGGCTGCTGATGTTGTTATGCTCATTTGGAAAACAAAATTCTACTTCAAAAGTTGTGGATAGCATACCATAAACAATAAGTTGAGGGAAACTTCAACTTATTGCTTCGACTAAGGGCCGATTCATACTCCTATTTTAGAGCCGAATAAAAGTCGGTTCGGCTCTGTAGAGCCTACAATTTGACGTCATTTGAGGTTCGGGGGGGCGGGTACCGTCCTAAAGTCGGCTCTTTGGTGCTACTGAAAAATTCTGACGAGCCGAAATCATTTCGGCACTACAGCGCCGAAACAGTGGTAAAATAGGAGTATGAATCGTCCCTTATTGCTTCAACGTATTGCTTCAACTTATTGCTTCAACTTATTGCTTCAACGTATTGCTTCAACTTATTGCTTCAACTTATTGCTTCAACTTATTGCTTCAACTTATTGCCGGCCTTGCCGCACACGCCTGCGCCGCAAGGCCGCGGCAGGTGTAAAGAGTGTCCCTTATTTCAAGATCTCAAAGGTGGCAACCCTACGTTTTGAAGCACCCGGAAGACTGCCAGAAGTACAATTATAATTCGATGGCTCGAGCGAGCGGAAGTTTAGCCTATAGCCTAGCCCGGACGGTCCGTGGCTGACGCACATGACGTCATGAACGTCCGTCCACCTCCATGAAAGTTGCTGCAGTTCCATATTTCGCCATTAGGTAGTGGTAGCTTCAACGTTGGATAGCCTTACTGGGGGCTCTCCTGACCCCCTCCCTCTAAAGATGCAGATCACTTGCATCTTTTAAAACAGGCCTGAAAATCCACCTCTCAGCAGGCCCAATTAAGGGAGAGGAAATGATCACCCCCCCCCCCCTCTCCCCTACTTTTCCCCCTCCTTTATATACGTAGGCCTACAGCGTTTTTAGTTTTTCCTGTGATGATTTAAAATCTTGTTGTTTTTACCTGTGATGATATCAAATTGACTTTATTGCATAGGGCCTTTTTTGGTGCTATCCCTTTTGGACTGACTGAACTCTGTTGCTCTTTATACATTCTGTCTAATAAACTATTCAATCAATCAATCAAAACGTTGCCGTGGTTATCAGATGTTTCCCGACCAGAGCACCAGTGAGTGGACTGTGGAGCCGTGTGCACGTTCCTTATTTGGGTGAGACTGATGTCAAATGTGATGATGTTACTGTGGAGGGAGTTTGACTTAAGAACTGACACGAGATCTAAAATGTTATCTAGCACATGCCGTGAACGGTTGTTTAGCTTTAGGTTTTATACTGGATCTCAATACATCGAGGTTTAACCGGGTGTGTCGAAAGAGGCCAAGAATGAACTGACCCTTTACCCGCACACGGTCAATAAACAGTAAACAACGACAAGATGAATTGTCGCTCTGAAGTGCTGGAACTATCGGTGGAGGCGAGACAGGTGGAGGAGGCCATGTTGGCCGTGCTGCACACCATCCTGCTGCACCGCTGCACCGGGACGTTCCGCTACAACCCGGACGGGACGTACTGTGTCGGGACGCTGGGCACGTGCGACGTGGACTGTGACTTCCTGGACTTCACCTTCGTCAGGGCGTCGTGCGACCGGCTCCACGCCCTCCTCCGCGCGGCCGTGTCCGAGTTCAGGGCCGGCTGGAGCGGCGTCGGCACGGGTCAGATGTCCCTGGAGTTCTATCAGAGGAAGAAGGGCCGCTGGCCGTTCGCCGACGAGTGCGTCCCCTGGGAGGTGTGGAGCGTCAGGGTGACGCTCGTGGACGGGACGCGGCAGAGGCGGAGCTGCGGGCGGGACGCGGGCGAGCAGCTGGCGGAGAGGCTGATCAACGTGGCGCAGGTGATGAACCGCCACGGGTACCTGCCGGCCACACCCGCCCAGGCACAGATAGACCAGGTGTTTGACACCGGTCTGACGGAGGTGCAGCCGTACCTCTACAGGATCACACAGCACCACATGACCCAGTCTGTTGGCACCACGGTGAGGAGGCTGATCAGAGATACTCTGGCTCTGTAACATAAATATACCTTATGAACATTGGTTGGTTGATTGATTGATTGATTGATCCTGGAGACTTGTTTCCATTGTTGCCCTATATTATATTCAAGTCAACATAGCATAAAAATGTGGGGTTATCTTTTCATTCATGTCTTTTCATGTCAGATTTAGCCGTTGGCTTTCTAAGTTTATATCGAACATCATGTATGTCTGGACGTTCATGTGCTATCTTGCTCTCTGCTAATGCAGGGGATCATATTGATTGATTGATTGATTTATTGATTGATTGAAGTGCAGGTAGTAAGCATATATAGTCATAGGTTATTGAAGGATAACACAACAATCCCCCAGGGGATTTGTTTCCATTGTGGTCCATTATACTCAATACATCAGAAACACGTGATTATAATTAATTATCTGGGTCAATAACGTATAAAGATTTCCAAAAACAAAAAGGACATTTTGTGTGTGTTTGTATGTTGTTCTAAATGTTATGTACACGCAGTAAATTCATATAAGACATTTTAATCTATGTATTTCTTTAGGGGCGTTAGCCCCTCCTATGTCCAGCTTTTGGTGTATGTGCACAAACGTTGTCCTACACAGACATTAAATTCCCATTGACAATGAATGGACAATTTGCGACACCCCTTACCCCTTATCCTTAAACCTATTTGCCATTTTTACTATTTTGAAAAACATAAAATATAGTTCGACATGTTGTGAGCTATTTGAACTATTTTAAAAGGTTTTTCAAAATAGTTAAAATTAAGTTTAGGGGTAAGGGGTTGCACAAGATAGGGCATAGGCATGGCCTATCTTGTGCTGTGTCAGTAGGAGGTGCTAAACGTTTAGTATAGGGGGTGCGCGTGCGTTGGGGTGCGCGTGCGTTAGCGCGTGCCGCAAAATGTGCGTGCAGAAACGTAGAGCCCTATCTTGCACCACCCCTTACCCCTTATCCCTAAACTTATTTGGCATTTTTTACTATTTTGAAAAACCTTTTTGAATAGTTCAACTATAGCCGATCTAACATTGACACATTGTGAGCTTGTAGAATGGCTATTTTAACTATTAAAAAATGTTTTTCAAAATTGTAAAAAGAAAAAAGGCCCCTTATCCCTAAACTTCTTTTTTGAATAGTTAAAATGGCCAGTCTACAAGCTCACAACGTGTCAATGTAGATTGGCTAGTGAACTATTGAACGATACAAAAATGTTTTTCAAAATAGTAAAAAAAAGGCAAAGAAGTTTAGGGATAAGTGGTTTAGCGGTGAGACGAAAATAGAGCCCAAAGTGTTTTGTTCCATAATGTCCCACGCCTTCATAAATTAATATGCAGACTATGCAAACTACTGTAGTTTCTTTATGATGTGAACAGACTTCCTCTTCCAGTGTAGCAGACATTACAATCAGAGGATGTGGTATCAGGTCTAACACCTTTATACGACAGAAAGACACAGGCAGCATCAACTGATGGTGAGCAAGATTGTTACGTTTTCCATTTATTTTGTTTTGAATTTGTGTTTTGAAATTCTGTTTAGTTTTTATTTTAATTACTTTTCGAAGTGGGTTCGTTAGTTTAGTTTCACAATAATTATTTAAACGCCTTAGCACATTTTCACTATTATGATTTCAGTTAAACAAACAAAAGCCTACATTTTCAGTTATCCTTTTTGTTGAAAAGCCTCATAATTTATTTTATTCTTTACATTTACTAACATTTACATTTACTATTTTCTTCCCCCCCCCTCCCAATACTAGTTATAGCTCTACCATCGGCATATTTTTTAAATAATAAAGGCAATATTAATTCCAGAAAAAGGGAAACAGAAAAAAGATTGCATGGAGCATTTAGAACACAGAATACTGCAGCACCTGATCCAGTTTCATATTGAGCTCTCGGTTCCTTTTTTCTATCGCTCAGTTCACTGTCAGCTAGAAATGTCTCGTCAAAAATGATATGTGGTTTAATGTCATAAAGTCTCCTTCCAAGTTATACCTTTAAAGCACTGCACAGGTGTTGCTAATGAGACAAATACAAATGTTCTGTTTGATATGAAGTTATATACATCTCTCAATTTCCATTCCGCACAGACATTTCATGTGTTTTCTCTCAATGGTGTCCTTCGGAACTCATTCTCAATTCTGTTGGCATGGTTACCCGGTTTAACCCTATTTTAATTCATGTTGCGCCGCATGTTTGCTGCAGGGGTTCGCAGTAGGGATGCCAATTATCGATTAGTTCATTCATTGATCATTGATAACCTTATTGATCGATTAACATGTTAGAAGGAGGGCAAAATCCATTTCACCCGACCGCCTGGTCGGTCGGTAGTCCGACGCGTGTTCATTTTTGGCTGTTGTTATCAGCCTCCTTTACTACTTAAAGTTGCATGGTCATCCTCTACGGAACAAACTGATTGACGTCAAGACTTGAGATATCTGTAATGTTGCAAAAAAAGATATTCCCATTTTCTCAGTTCTAAATTAACAGACAATAACGTGTCCTCCACAGATGACCATGAACGAGAGCTGCACCTGTGACGTGTGGAACAGCAGCGCCTGTAATGTCCAGAGCAGCACGTGTGAAGTGAAAGCCATTGAAGGTGTGACATACACGCTGTTGTTCCTCCTGGGTCTGGTCCTCAATGTAGCAGCACTGTGGGCCTTCATGGTCAAGAGGAGCTCCTGGACAGACACCCACATCTACCTGATTAACCTGACTGTAGCAGACCTCGCCCTGATCCTCTACCTCCCGTTTAGGATCTACGATGCTTTCTACTGCCTGGAAGTAACGCGGCTGTGCACCGTCCTCCTGTCGGTGCATTACGTCAACATGTACGCCAGCATCCTGACCAGCACCGCCATCAGCGTCCATCGCTTCCTGGTGGTCAGGTTCCCGTTTCGGGCCAGGTCTTGGAGGAAGAAGAAACAGGCTGCCTTCGCTGTGTGTCTGGCCATTTGGGCTGTGGTGGTGACACTGTGTGCTGTCTTCAGAGGCTCTAACCGCCCCTGTAAACTGTGGACATGCTTTGAACGACGTGAAGACAATCCACTGCCTCTCGACTTCCTGGTGTTTCTGTCGACTCTGGGCTTCCTCGCTCCACTATTGATCATCGTGTTCTGTTCCGGTCAGTTATTATGGATTCTGCGGAAAGGAGAAGATGACTCAGCAGAGAAGAAGAACATCATCGACATAGTGACAGCAAACATGATCATATTCATAGTGTGCTACACGCCCTTCCATGTCGCCCTGCTCCTGGACAAGCTCATCAAGACACCTGCGGACTGGCGGTCAAACCAGCCTGTCAAACACGTATATTTTCTCGTAGCTGAATGGATCACCACGGTGAACTGTTGCCTAGATTCTATCTGCTGTTATCTTTTGTTGAAAGGTTTTTGCCTCGTCCCCTGGAGGAGGACCAGAGTTCCGAGGCGAGACTTGGGGATCACACTTTTTGTCTGTGACCAGAACCAATCAAATCCTGGCTAATCACTTTATTTCTACGAAACATAATATGTATCATAGCGGTTTGTAGTAGCACGGAGGGGTCGTCGCCAAGCTGACTTGTGGTGGACACGTTTGTCGAGTTATAGGGGGTCCTTGTTTGTCGAGTTATAGGGGGTCCTTGTTTGTCGAGTTATAGGGGTCCTTGCAAATTAAACATTTAAGAACCACTGTAGACTTAAAGGAGCATTCAGTGATTTGGAAAAAACCTAGCCTGGATCCAGCCCAAAGACCCTGCCCACTCTCTGAGTGGACTGAAGCTTCAAGAAAGCTACAGTCTGATAATCAGGCTAGAAAAAACCCCGGTCCGCCCCGATAACAAGATGTGCACATACACGCTCTACAGTGGGAGGGACACGCAACAGGCCAACAGCACGCACACCAAGGCCCGCCCCGGCTCGATCATGATTGGTGGAAGGCCCCTCTCTATCCCGATTGGATGACAGCTGGGCCACATAGGCAAAAAACGAAACCTAAGGGTTTTTGGACCCCAGGGGTTAACTGGGGACAGGGAGGAACTCCTTATATGGTCAGCACACTCTATAGTAGGGTGGATTATCACAACAAAAACAAAAAAAATAGTGATATTTGAATTAAGTGAAATCACTGAATATACCTTTAACTTAACATAGAACACCCTGTAACAACGGACTGCATCGTAGGAACAGCGGTTCTTCGGCACAGAGGCCCGTTGGAATTATGGGTAGACCCAAAGTGGGTCTCCTAATGTGAATGTGCCATATATAGTAAATTAATTACATATTCTGAAGAAAGCATGTCTGGAGACTTAATTGACATTCATTTATTGTTATGATCAGATAAGAAATCAGAAAGGAAATAAAACAAATTGCCACGGAAAAGTCCAAGTCTTTGCCGTGGACACATTGATGACCCGAGTTCACCCCTTTGACCCTTCTCCTTTCAAAACAACCAGGAAAGTGTCTGTGTCATCTTAGATGTATTGCATTGGCTGGCTGCACTGCGAGCTTGTGCATTTGCTTCTTCTTTTTTTTAAACTACTACAATTTTTTTTAGAACTATACTGATTTAGAAGGTAAGCTATTTGTGGAAATGTATTCATGAATACACAAATAAAAACAATTTTAATAATGCATTGTGGTTTCATAACATATAGATCGGCTATATTCAAATGGCCAAATTAAATTGAAGTGGTTAATGTATGTTTTGTAATAATACTCGAAATCTACAAAGTAACTAGTATAACTACAGTGGAGTAGAAGTAAAAGCATTGGAAATTGGAAATACTCCAGTAAGGTAAAAGTACCTCAAAATGTTACTTAAAGGGGAATTCCACAAATTTTCAACATTTTACTATGTCATTAATATACCTTTGAGCTGTTGTGTGGAAATAATAATAAAAAGTCCCCCCATTTTGTGTTTCCTAGAACTGGAGATCTGGAAAAACAATCATTAACATACACATCTTGATGATGTCATCAAAATACATAGTAAAATGTTGAAAATTAGTGGTATTCCCCTTTAAGTACAGTACTTGAGTAAATGTACTTTCCACAGAGGAGTCGAGGACACACCGAGGACGTTTTCTTGTTCCATTCTGCCTCGTTACGTTCCACGTTGTCTGTTGCCCCGTGGTGTGCTGTGGTTCTCTCTCATGCCTGCACAGATCGGATGCTGTCTTACAAAGGGCAGAAAATAAAATAAAAATGGAACATGACGTCTGCATGACTGGAAGTAAAAAATGATGATAAAAATTCACAGTTTGACAGTGACTGTGCATCCTCTTACCCCGAACATTCACACTTAGTTGAAACCACATCTCCAGAAGTGTGGCGGAAACTTATTGTAAATGTCAGTGAACACGCCCTGCAAGCTAGGACCAACAGTAGGCTACACATTATGTTATAATGTTATATATATTTTTAACATGCATTACATCATTCTATCCTTTGCCTCAAACCACAGAAACAACAGGCCCAAATGACCATTCAATGATAGGCCTACAAATTGTCTTGTATACTGTATACAATGCACAGAATGTATGTATATTGTATGATTTTATATGACACAAACACTTCCTCACTGCAGAATTAGTCACAGGATGTGGGTGGGATGCTTACTGACTTTCACATCATGCACCGACTGGGTTTAAAAACACAATTATTTGGTCACTTCAGAAACAGCAGCGGTGAACTCTGGTGAGTTTGACTTTGATCTTACCCATTTGATCTTTACCCATTTAGACCTGAGGACGATTCTAGAAATGTCTTCTAATCTTCTTATATACAGCAAGAATACAAAAGGCCTATATGACATTCCTTAATCAAATATTTATTTGACCTTTAAGAGATACAGGGCCAGGCAATGGCATCTTTGTATGAGGAATAAAATGAAATGAAAAGTGCACTATAGTGTCTTGTCTGTCACATCACATGCAAAAGCAGAGACGTTTCTGTGACTACCAAGGACTTTTCTTTTAATCGGACCACATGTGAGTTCCTCGGCAGCATTACATTCACAGAAAACCGCCCAATGATAGAACCGCAGAATTTTCGATTAATTGTTAACTGTTAAGTTTAATTGAATAACTTCTTCAATGAACTATTAACATCCCTATAGTTCGCACTCAAACCATCAAGCCTGCTCGAGATCGGACGGCAGACAATATGGATTAGAATAGATGGATGTTTTTGTCTTTGCTCTCTCGTTGCTGCATATTGCATTAACGATAGTACCATTTAAGTCTGGTAAAGTTGCATGGTCCCAAGTAAATAAATGAAAACAATACAGACATATGCGTACACAAAGAGAACTCAGGATGGATGTGCGTGTTCTTTTTTGGCTGTTGTTATCAGCCTCCTTTACTACTTAAAGTTGCATGGTCATCCTCTACGGAACAAACTGATTGACGTCAAGACTTGAGATATCTGTAATGTTGCAAAAAAGACATTCCCATTTTCTCAGTTCTAAATTAACAGACAATAACGTGTCCTCCACAGATGACCATGAACGAGAGCTGCACCTGTGACGTGTGGGACAGCAGCGCCTGTAATGTCCAGAGCAGCACGTGTAAAGTGAAAGCCATTGAAGGTGTGACATACACGCTGTTGTTCCTCCTGGGTCTGGTCCTCAATGTAGCAGCACTGTGGGCCTTCATGGTCAAGAGGAGATCCTGGACAGACACCCACATCTACCTGATCAACCTGACTGTAGCAGACCTCGCCCTGATCCTCTACCTCCCGTTTAGGATCTACGATGCTTTCTACTGCCTGGAATTAACGCGACTGTGCACCGTCCTCCTGTCGGTGCATTACGTCAACATGTACGTCAGCATCCTGACCAGCACCGCCATCAGCGTCCATCGCTTCCTGGTGGTCAGGTTCCCGTTTCGGGCCAGGTCTTGGAGGAAGAAGAAACAGGCTGCCTTCGCTGTGTGTCTGGCCATTTGGGCTGTGGTGGTGACACTGTGTGCTGTCTTCAGAGGCTCTAACCGCCCCTGTAAACTGTGGACATGCTTTGAACGACGTGAAGACAATCCAATGCCTCTCGGCCTCTTGTTTCTGTTGACTCTGGGCTTCCTCGCTACACTATTGATCATCGTGTTCTGTTCCGGTCAGGTATTATGGATTCTGCGAAAAGGAGAAGATGACTCAGCAGAGAAGAAGACCACCATCGGCATAGTGACATTTAACATGATCATATTCATAGTGTGCTACACGCCCTTCAATGTCGCCTTGCTCCTGAACGTGTTCATGAAGACGCCTGCGGACTGGCGGTCAAACCAGCCTGTCAAACACGTATATTTTCTCGTAGCTGAATGGATCACCACGGTGAACTGTTGCCTAGATTCTATCTGCTGTTATATTTTGTTGAAAGGTTTTTCCCTCGTCCCCTGGAGGAGGACCAGAGTTCCGCGGCGAGACTTGGGTGAACATCCACGAGCAACTCAAATGGGAGACACACACAAAGGTGGTGGTTGCAAAAGCGCAACAGCGCCTATATGGACTCCGGCGCCTCAAGAAGTTCGGCCTGAGTCAGAAAATCATCAGGAACTTCTACAGAGGGACTATTGAGAGCCTGCTGACAAGCAGCTTCACCAGCTGGTATGGGAGCTGCACAGACAGAGACCACAAGGCTCTCAGGAGGGTGGTGCGCTCGGCCGAGCGCATCACTGGATGTCGGCTGCCCAGTCTGGAGGAGCTGTACAACCAGCGCTGTCTCAGCAAGTCGCGGAGAATCATCAAAGACCCCACACACCCCCATAACAGACTCTTCGTGTTGCTGCCCTCAGGAAAGCGGTACCGAAGCATCAAAGCCAGCACAACCAGGCTCAAGAGCAGTTTTCTTCCCCAGGCTGTAAGACTGCTAAACAAATGAACAATGCACTTTATTTAAGTATTAAGGACTTGTGTGTTGTCTGTGTTCCTTTAAAAACCTTTTAAAACCTTTTACATGGGTTTTATCTGAGTTGTTTTTAGCCTTTTAAATAACCTTTTAAATGGGGTTGCACTGTTATTTATATTTTATTGTGTATTGTGGAGCACCCCAACCTAAGTTTTTCACAATGCTGTACTTGTACATCTGTGTGACAATAAAAACAACTCTTGAATCTGGATGACAGCTGGGCCACATAGCCAAAAAACGAAACCTAAGGGTTTTTGGACCCCAGGGGTTAACTGATTGATGACCCGAGTTCACCCCTTTGGGTGAACTTCTCCTTTCAAAACAACCAGGAAGGTGTCTGTGTCATCTTAGATGTATTGCATTGGCTGGCTGCACTGCGAGCTTGTGCATTTGCTTCTTCTTTTTTTTTTAACTACTACAATTTTCTTTTAGAACTATACTGATTTAGAAGGTAAGCTATTTGTGGAAATGTATTCATGAATACACAAATAAAAACAATTTAAATAATGCATTGTGGTTTCATAACATATAGATCGGCTATATTCAAATGGCCAAATTAAATTGAAGTGGTTAATGTATGTTTTGTTCTTTTGTAATAATACTCGAAATCTACAAAGTAACTAGTATAACTACAGTGGAGTAGAAGTAAAAGTATTGGAAATTGGAAATACTCCCAGTAAGGTAAAAGTACCTCAAAATGTTACTTAAAGGGGAATTCCACAAATTTTCAACATTTTACTATGTCATTAATATACCTTAGAGCTGTTGTGTGGAAATAATTTAAAACAGTCCCCCCCATTTTGTGTTTCCTAGAACTGGAGGTCTGGAAAAAACATTAACATGGTACATCTTGATGATGTCATCAAAAGACATAGTAAAATGTTGACAAGGGGGTCCTTGTTTGTCGAGGTATAGGGGGTCCTTGTTTGTCGAGTTATAGGGGGTCCTTGTTTGTCGAGTTATAGGGGGTCCTTGTTTGTTGAGTTATAGGGGGTCCTTGTTTGTTGAGTTATAGGGGGTCCTATATGACACAAACACTTCCTCACTGCAGAATTAGTCACAGGATGTGGGTGGGATGCTTACTGACTTTCACATCATGCACCAACTGGGTTTAAAAACACAATTATTTGGTCACTTCAGAAACAGCAGCAGTGAACTGTGGTGAGTAGTTTGACTTGTTGATTTTTAGCCATTTAGACCTGAGGACGATTCTAGAAATGTCTTCTAATCCTCTTATATACAGCAAGAATACAAAAGGCCTATATGACATTCCTTAATCAAATATTTATTTGACCTTTAAGAGATACAGGGCCAGGCAATGGCATCTTTGTATGAGGAATAAAATGAAATGAAAAGTGCACTATAGTGTCTTGTCTGTCACATCACATGTAAAAGCAGAGACGTTTCTGTGACTACCAAGGACTTTTCTTTTAATCGGACCACATGTGAGTTCCTCGGCAGCATTACATTCACAGAAAACCGCCCAATGATAGAACCGCAGAATTTTCGATTAATTGTTAACTGTTAAGTTTAATTGAAGAACTTGAAGAATAGATGGATGTTTTTGTCTTTGCTCTCTCGTTGCTGCATATTGCATTAACGATAGTACCATTTAAGTCTGGTAAAGTTGCATGGTCCCAAGTAAATAAATGAAAACAATACAGACATATGCGTACACAAAGAGAACTCAGGATGGATGTGCGTGTTCTTTTTTGGCTGTTGTTATCAGCCTCCTTTACTACTTAAAGTTGCATGGTCATCCTCTACCGAACAAACTGATTGACGTCAAGACTTGAGATATCTGTAATGTTGCAAAAAAAGACATTCCCATTTTCTCAGTTCTAAATTAACAGACAATAACGTGTCCTCCACAGATGACCATGAACGAGAGCTGCACCTGTGACGTGTGGAACAGCAGCGCCTGTAATGTCCAGAGCAGCACGTGTGAAGTGAATGCCATTGAAGGTGTGACATACACGCTGTTGTTCCTCCTGGGTCTGGTCCTCAATGTAGCAGCACTGTGGGCCTTCATGCAGGTCAAGAGGAGCTCCTGGACAGACACCCACATCTACCTGATCAACCTGACTGTAGCAGACCTCGCCCTGATCCTCTACCTCCCGTTTAGGATCTACGATGCTTTCTACTGCCTGGAAGTAACGCGGCTGTGCACCGTCCTCCTGTCGGTGCATTACGTCAACATGTACGTCAGCATCCTGACCAGCACCGCCATCAGCGTCCATCGCTTCTTGGTGGTCAGGTTCCCGTTTCGGGCCAGGTCTTGGAGGAAGAAGAAACAGGCTGCCTTCGCTGTGTGTCTGGCCATTTGGGCTGTGGTGGTGACACTGTGTGCTGTCTTCAGAGGCTCTAACCGCCCCTGTAAACTGCAGACATGCTTTGAACGACGTGAAGACAATCCACTGCCTCTCGACTTCCTGGTGTTTCTGTCGACTCTGGGTTTCCTCGCTCCACTATTGATCATCGTGTTCTGTTCCGGTCAGTTATTATGGATTCTGCGGAAAGGAGAAGATGACTCAGCAGAGAAGAAGAACATCATCGGCATAGTGACAGCAAACATGATCATATTCATAGTGTGCTACACGCCCTTCCATGTCGCCCTGCTCCTGGACAAGCTCATCAAGACGCCTGCGGACTGGCGGTCAAACCAGCCTGTCAAACACGTATATTTTCTCGTAGCTGAATGGATCACCACGGTGAACTGTTGCCTAGATTCTATCTGCTGTTATCTTTTGTTGAAAGGTTTTTGCCTCGTCCCCTGGAGGAGGACCAGAGTTCCGAGGACCAGAGTTCCGAGGCGAGACTTGGGGATCACACTTTTTGTCTGTGACCAGAACCAATAGAATCCTGGCTAATCACGTTATTTCTACGAAACATAATATGTATCATAGCGGTATGTATGTAGTAGCACGGAGGGGTCGTCGCCAAGCTGACTTGTGGTGGACACGTTTGTCGAGTTATAGGGGGTCCTTGTTTGTCGAGTTATAGGGGTCCTTGCAAATTAAACATTTAAGAACCACTGTAGACTTAAAGGAGCATTCAGTGATTTGGGTGATTTTGAAAAAACCTAGCCTGGATCCAGCCCAAAGACCCTGCCCACTCTCTGAGTGGACTGAAGCTTCAAGAAAGCTACAGTCTGATAATCAGGCTAGAAAAAACCCCGGTCCGCCCTGATAACAAGATGTGCACATACACGCTCTACAGTGGGAGGGACACGCAACAGGCCAACAGCACGCACACCAAGGCCCGCCCCGGCTCGATCATGATTGGTGGAAGGCCCCTCTCTATCCGATTGGATGACAGCTGGGCCACATAGGCAAAAAACAAAACATAAGGGTTTTTGGACCCCAGAGTCCTTTCTGACTTGAAGTGCTCTCGGGAGGTTCCCTCGTCAGGAAGTGCCCCTCCAGCTGAATCAAGTTCCCTTGATTAGGGTGCTGGGTATAAAAAACTGTTTGGAAATACACTCGCCCTCCTTGTGCAGAAACAGGAAACGGACACCATTTGTTGCCATGGTTACCATCATGCAATTGTGTTACCTGTTATTTTGTTTGTACAGTTATATTGCATTGCATCGTGTATTGTGTGACATGGATTTCATTAATATGGAAAAAGGAAATACAGCGTGACTGTCAAAAATGACATGTCATAGGCCTATACATCCATGGTGTTTATAAATTATTGTTAAAAGTTGTTTTGTTTGTGTGGTTTCATTTATAGTTTTTCATGGTGGGGTAAATAAAGAGCCCTTGTGAACATCAGTTGGAGCGTTGCCTATTCTGCATCAGATGAAGATTGTTTAGGAGGAGTTTATTTATCAATTATTTGTGGTGGTACTTACATTTGTAGGTCGCGGTTTCCATGCGGACAGAGAGCAGGGCTGCACAAGGCAATCGAGTCTAGATTGGCACAGACTCGCTCTTGAGGGCTTTATAAGCCACTTCCACTCAAGGCTGCTTGGTTTCGGACGACACTTAATATGGCGCAGCCTCGCGTGAACGCGCATATCGAGGGCAAGTGTGTAGGGCGAGTGGCGAGGAGCTGGTTTCAGAAAGGGGGCAGGGGTTAACTGGGGACAGGGAGGAACTCCTTATATGGTCAGCACACTCTATAGTAGGGTGGATTATCACAACAAAAACAAAAAATGTAGTGATATTTGAATTAAGTGAAATCACTGAATATACCTTTAACTTAACATAGAACACCCTGTAACAACGGACTGCATCGTAGGAACAGCGGTTCTACGGCACAGAGGCCCGTTGGAATTATGGGTAGACCCAAAGTGGGTCTCCTAATGTGAATGTGCCATATATAGTAAATTAATTACATAATCTGAAGAAAGCATGTCTGGAGACTTAATTGACATTCATTTATTGTTATGATCAGATAAGAAATCAGAAAGGAAATAAAACAAATTGCCATGGAAAAGTCCAAGTCTTTGCCGTGGACACATTGATGACCCGAGTTCACCCCTTTGGGTGAACTTCTCCTTTCAAAACAACCAGGAAAGTGTCTGTGTCATCTTAGATGTATTGCATTGGCTGGCTGCACTGCGAGCTTGTGCATTTGCTTCTTCTTTTTTTTAAACTACTACAACATTTTTTAGAACTATATTGATTTAGAAGGTAAGCTATTTGTAGAAATGTATTCATGAATACACAAATAAAAACAATTTAAATAATGCATTGTGGTTTCATAACATAGATCGGCTATATTCAAATGGCCAAATTAAATTGAAGTGGTTAATGTATGTTTTGTAATAATACTCGAAATCTACAAAGTAACTAGTATAACTACAGTGGAGTAGAAGTAAAAGTATTGTAAATTGGAAATACTCCCAGTAAGGTAAAAGTACCTCAAAATGTTACTTAAAGGGGAATTCCACTAATTTTCAACATTTTACTATATGTCATTAATATACCTTAGAGCTGTTTTGTGGAAATAATTTAAAACAGTCCCCCCCATTTTGTGTTTCCTAGAACTGGAGGTCTGGAAAAAATCATCAACATGGTACATCTTGATGATGTCATCTAAAGACATAGTAAAATGTTGAAAATGAGTGGTATACCCCTTTAAGTACAGTACTTGAGTAAATGTACTTTCCACCGAAGAGTCGAGGACACACCGAGGACGTTTTCTTGTTCCATTCTGCCTCGTTACGTTAGACAATACAAAAAAAATGGAACATGACGTCTGCATGAGTGGAAGTAAAAAAGATTCACAGTTTGACAGTGACTGTGCATCCTCTTACCCTGAATATTCACACTTAGTTGAAACCACATCTCCAGAAGTGTCACGGAAACTTATTGTAAATGTCAGTGAACACTGAACACGCCCTGCAAGCTAGGACCAACAGTAGTCTACACATTATGTTATAATGCTATATATATTTTTAACATGCATTACATCATTCTATCCTTTGACTCAAACCACAGAAACAACAGGCCCAAATGACCATTCAATGATACAAATTGCCAATGTCTTGTACTGTATACAATGCACAGAATGTATGTATATTGTATGGTTTTATATGACACAAACACTTCCTCTGTCACTGCAGAATTAGTCACAGGATGTGGGTGGGATGCTTACTGACTTTCACAACATGCACCGACTGGGATTAAAAACACAATAATTTGGTCACTTCAGAAACAGCAGCGGTGAACTGTGGTGAGTAGTTTGACTTGTTGATTTTTAGCCATTTAGACCTGAGGACGATTCTACAAATGTCTTCTAAATCCTGACAGTTTTCTGAAAAACAAAATAAAATAAGTGTTAAAAAGCTCTATATTGTGATGGTACTCATTGCAGGAGTCTCCATGTCTCTCCAGCTTTTTATTAAACAGAAAAATGCATTTTCAGAAACCGAAACGGGTATACCAAATGTATCCAGTTAGGATAGAGAATGCAGTCAGGGCACAGATTAAACAAAGTGTAAGTGTAAGGGAGGACACAAATAAATGAGCAGACAAACCCTAACCGCACACGGAAGCCACGTATAATTGTCCGGGTGAAAATCACCCGGGTTTTGTGTTCCAAGGTTAACTGGCCACGTATGTCGAACTGATGACACGTCGGACTAATGTATGCCCCCCATCTTGAAGAGGTGATAGAGAAATGTTGTCTTGTTCTCTTGCAGGCTAAGTTTACCCCCAACATATTTCAGTGTATCTTACACCGTTTATATCAATTTCTCCTTATAGTCTGATGTGATCACAGCAACATTTGTAAGCTTGAAACTTATGCCCTAAAAGCAACTCATTCCATTCACAAGCTATATACAGTACTGAGACAGCCCTCATGAAGGCAGTTCATGACAGTAAGATTTTGTGTGTATGTGAGGCAATTCTAAGCATTTATTCGACAGCAGTTAAGTGTGGCGAGAGACAGGAAATGCTGAGAGAGTGTAGGGGAGTGACAATCAGCAGTATCTTTTGATACTGTTGAACATGATTGTTAAAGAAAATAGTTTTTCCAATCAGTCTACTGGGTTTCTGGGCTATAATGCATCTTTGTCTCTTCCTGTGGGGTCCCATGGGGTCAGTTTTTGGTCAACTGTTGTAAATTCTATTATGCTGCCACTTAAGATACATAAATCTCGTCCGATTAACTCAGCACTTATTACAGCCTTAGATGAATTGTCTCAGTTCTCAATCGTAATGTTCCCTCCTTCAGAGATGAGCATGGATGGGAACATCAGCTGTAGGCCTACTTTGGAGAACAATACCTGCTGTGTGCAGACCATTGAAGGTGTGGGATATACGCTGTTGTTCCTCCTGGGTCTGGTCCTCAACGTAGCAGCACTGTGGGCCTTCATGGTCAAGAGGAGCTCCTGGACAGACACCCACATCTACCTGATCAACCTGACTGTAGCAGACCTCGCCCTGATCCTCTACCTCCCGTTTAGGATCTACGATGCTTTCTACTGCCTGGAAATATCCCCACTGTGCACCGTCCTCCTGTCGGTGCATTACGTCAACATGTACGCCAGCATCCTGACCAGCACCGCCATCAGCGTCCATCGCTTCCTGGTGGTCAGGTTCCCGTTGCAGGCCAGGTCTTGGAGGAAGAAGAAACAGTCTGCCTTCGCTGTGTGTTTGGCCATTTGGACTGTGGTGGTGACACTGTGTGTTGTGTACCGTAGAATCGCCCACTCAAGTCAACTATGGACATGCTTTGAAGTACGTGAAGATAAGCCTTTCCCTGAAAGCTTCCTGGTGCTTCTGTTGACTGTAGGCTTCCTCGCTCCACTGTTGATCATTGTGTTCTGTTCCACTCAGATCATATGGATCCTACAGAAGGAAAAATATGGCTCGGCAGAGAAGAAAAATATCATCAGCATAGTGACAGCAAACATGATCATATTCATAGTCTGCTACACGCCCTTCCATGTCGGCCTTCTCCTGGACAAGTTCACCCCACCGCCTACCGTCTGGAGAGAAAGCCTGATACACAAATATATCCTAGTAGGTGAATGGATCGCCACCTCAAACTGCTGCCTAGATTCTATCTGCTATTATTTTTTGTTGAAAGGTTTCTATTTGCGAGTTGGTGGGCCTGTAAAAACAGAAACCATTGCCATCTCAGATTGACAGTTACAATAATATTATCAATTGATTTTTTTTTGCACAAACTTTTTAATAATGATAATAACAATAATAAAGTACATTGTGGCTTAATTGATGCACAGCACACATTATGCACATAATGTAAATATGGTAGGCCGCTAACCATTTAAATGTCAGCAGACCACATTTCATCTTGGTTCCCACGTCTGTGCATGACACTGACAACAGAAACAAGCAGCCAGACTAAAGAGCACATCACATATCAAACAACCCGGACGCACGTTCACAATGTACAAAAACAACGTGACAGTGTTGCACAGAGAACACAATTAGGTGGGGTACATCAAACATGTGCTGCACATAAGCAGCAAGACACGTTAAAAACTGCAAATATGATGCTGTAAAATACATTATGATCTGGCCCAGATAGAGACATGAAAGGTCAAACCTGCAGGGGAAGAAAACCGAACAATTATGAGACAGACAATACAGGTAATAAAATAGCCTACATAACAAAGAAAGATGTGAAGAAAGAGAATGAACATAAAATGAATACAAAAACCCATAAAACCTGTAAAATAATAAAACAATAAAACAAGAGGGAAATGTTGAAGGGATTATGAAAGGCTTACTCATAACAAAAGCACAAATTTGAGAAGAGATTTAAAACACGGTACAGTAATTCTAGCCATTATACTGTAGCTGTATATTGGGGGTCCCCAGCTAAGTTATTGATAGTTATAGTGATATATATATAAACAAATCGTAACAGCTGAAATCAATAATATATCAGTATTCCGAATTAACCTGCGGGTCGCATTAAGTGAAGGTGGCCTCCAGGCCTCCAGTAGTCCATGTATGGGATAGGGCAGGCTTTCCCAAACTGTGGTGCGTGCACCAGTTTGGGTGCGTGAACGATCTCTAGGGGGTCCGTGACATGAAAAGGGTAATGGCGGACAGTTTATGGTGTTATTTAACACAAAGCAAAATCGGTAAAACACAGTTTTGCGGAGGTGTATAGAGCTGCAGCCACTCCGAGTGCAGTCAGTGAAATTCCACCCCCCCCCCCCTGCACGTGTAAGTGGAGGATGTAACATTAGTAGGCTATTAACCAGGAACCATGGTTCCATTTGGTTCCGTATACGCTCTCGGAGGGTATAGTGGAGGGTAAGTGGTCTAATAATGCATATCAAATTGCGTCCTTAAAATTAATAACTTTTAACGCTGAAGCAGACAGACAGGTGGAGCAGACAGACAGGTCAGGAAGTGTGTGGGCCTACTATAATATAAAGGCCAATGCATGCTTTGAGCTACAACCTACAAGGGTGGAACAACACGTTACACAGCATGTGATGCTTTCTGAGGTTTGAGTATTCATGCTTCAGTTCACACGCACGCGCACACGCACACACACACACACACACACACACACACACACACACACACACACACACACACACACACACGCACACAGCAAACAAGGAAGTGGATGTCTCCTCAAGTTACCATCCGTGACATTTTATGACGTGACCTTTGGTTCTTCCAGAGGTACGAGACACCATCTGTGAATGTCTTCCAAGCATGACACGTTTTCATCTTTTTGACATCACTTTTGTTGGGCGAGGGGGCATTCAACACGTGTTGCACAAAGCTTAGATTGGCCTTAAAGAATGTCATTGGCAGTTTTTTTTTACAAATTATTAATGAACGACTTCCATTTAGTTCAACCAACAAACTGGACCTTTAAACTGCTTTGTACTCAAATATCTTTGCTGAAAATAGCCAATCTACAAGCTCACAGAAAACACTAAAGAAATAACAAGAAATCTGGCAACTGAACTGAACTTGAACACTTTTTAAGGTCAACCACACCAATGCAACTCCTTGCAACTCAATGAGTTGCATAATTGCATTGATGTGATTTGCCTTAAAAAACGTTTTGTCCCTTTGGTGTGGTTTGGGCTGAACAGAGTGACAAACGTCAACTGAGACAGCTTCAGTGAACAGACAATATACGTGTGCACAAACTCTTCAACACAATTTAAGGTACAGGTACAACACAATGTTATGATGAGAAGTCAACAACTTGACTGAACAAAACACACTCCTTTTATACTCAGTCTCATCAACTTGTAGATGCACCACAGCTGGGTGCCCATGCAGGTGGAAGCAGTCTCTGAATGAAGTCCAGAGAGGAGAGCGGAGGGAGCAGGACCTGCAGGGAGGGAAGACACAACAGACAACACACAACCAACATAATAACAGCCACAAACTGTAATACCACAGGGGCTAATATAAAGAATATGGTTCAGAAGCACATGTGTTCACGACACGTTCACTCTATACCCATTGGAAATAATAGACTCCAACCTGCTTCTGTTCTCCTAAAAAGGTGGCCACCTACTTCACACAGATATGGGAAGTAAACCGGGAGGTGGCAGGGCATTCTTTTGTTTGGTTTTTGTCTTGGGACACACTGTACAGGGTCACAGCTAGGGGCAGAGTCACAAATAGGGCAACGCATCGGCAAAACAATGGAAAAACAGTGCCCTCTTTTCCTTTGAATTGATGCGAGTCAACAAAAGTCTGTCTCGAGAGACTAGAAATAGGGCAAAACAATTAATGCACTACAGGGCTTACAGGACACGTACTGGAAGGGCACAGGGCAGAGGCCAACATGGTCATGATGACAGCAATGCGCTGTGACTCTGTGAACTTATAAATCTGATATTTTTTAGCAAATATATTCCCCACCAAAATAGGGATATATTAGGCCTACAGTATGTTTGAAGTGTTCATGTACACAGTAGCCTGGGGGTGTATGTAATGGTACAATGGTATTATCAATACTGGGATGGAAAATGTTCCTGTCAACTACGAAATGTCCCACAGGCCAAGCCTGTTGGTTTGTTTTGTCAAATTGGCAATATAGATTTCTATATTGGTATTTCTCTTTATCTCCCAGTGTGCGTGCGTGCTAAAACAGCATAGGCCTATAGGCTGTATACACTCAACCTTTAACTGACCTTATAACTCACTGGGATGTTACAAAGGCTCATGGGAAGGTCTGCCTCTAGCCTGGTGGGTCGATGCGAGGCCTAATAATCTGTGCACGCACGCACGCACGCACGCACGCACGCACGCACGCACACACACACACACACACACACACACACACACACACACACACACACACACACACACACACACACACACACACACACACACGCACGCACAGTCGCACACGCACACACAAATAACTAACTAAATTTTTTCAATTTTCAACTCGTCAATTCTTTACCCCATAGCTTCACTACATCTCATCTCAGAGTAAAATGTTGTAGGCCTACTTTTCTTTTTACCCTTTGTTTGCTCTTCATTTGCAATGAAGAGCCCCTGTGTTTGTTTGCTGTGTTTGATGTTATATGTTAATAATGTTATCTATATGCTGCATTGTCTGAAGGGAGCCAAACAAAAAATAAGTTTTACTCTCATGTACCTGTAGGCTACAGTGTACACAAGATGTAAGTACAACCTTGAACCTTATTGAACCTTTACTCACTATTATCTTCATTAGTTTTTTACACACAGGCCTTTTTCTTGTACACATTGCTATTTCTGCTTAAAGTAGCAATACTTTTCCTTGAGTAGAACAATTTAAAACACACCGCATGGGACTCTTTGGTCTAGTAGTGTCTCTTCTCTAGCCTGAGCCTCACCATGACCAACATAAACAGGGCTGGCCTATAGCACCCTCTTGTGGTGAAAACAAGGCTTGGTTTCTCCTCTGTGATTTTGAACAGAGTTGATTCAACCTAACCTGACGCTGCCAGATCCAAGAAGCTTGCTACACATTTGTTTCACAGCTTGGGGAACATGGTTACCCAATACCGCCCCCATCTGGCAGAGTCAGGTTAGATTCAACCGTCTTTAATAGTGGTTTATATTTTGTATTGAATTTTGTTATTTTTCATGTCGTGTTTATGAATTGAATAGAATGTTAGGACCCGAATGGAAAAGGACTTTTTTGTTGTTACTGTAGGCTACTGTACTCTGCTGCTGTTTACAGTTCCGTCTACCGGTAATTAAATATTCAGTCAATGAACCAATCAACATTCAGTGTCTGCTTCCTTCAGGAAGGGATAATGTACGCCGCGCCGTGCCGGTCGTTGTTGAGAAATAACGGACGAAAGGGCAGGATGATTAAACAGAGAGGTGAAAGCCGAGGGGTTTAATTAATACAATGAAATTTCTATTCATGTTATAAATATTCTAACATAGAAGTCAACTGCTACTAAGTCGTAGTTTAATGTGTTGTATTTTACAAAATAATTATAATTGGCTCATTAAAATCATTTTCACATAGCCTTTCCAGAGACTAGTCAGGTGATATTAAAAATAATCACACCCGTGTGAAGTGAGGGGCGCTAATATATTAAAGCCTAACTCATGTTGATTATAGGTGATGTAAAACAAACGGTGCCAACACAAACATTAAATGCCATTAACAATAAAGAGACACTATATGACGTAATGAGGGACAATATGACGTACATTTTCCCTTCATTATCAAAGGCGTTTTTAAAACAAACATTGAACTAAAAACAATTAAACCTGGGCTAGCTAGCGCCCCTCAAAAACTAGACCAGTGCCCGGCTGTATAGAGCACCGAGTCAGTAACAATGGAAGTTGGAGATCCATGACCCACCCGTTGTACAAATATGAGGCCCATATACTGTCGACTATTACACCTCTCCTCATCCTGTCATCCCTTCACAATGAAGTGTGTCCCATTTACCTCCCAATGCTGGTGCTGCACATTTTACCCAGGTTATTAACAGGAAATAGGTGTAACTTTAAAACATCGTGGGAGAGAGCAAGGCAGTGAGCGAGCGAGAGAGGGCCAAGGGTGGCGGGGGGTTGACTGATGCCTGGCGGTCAGTCAGAGCTCGGAGGCCCCCCTGAGGGTGGAGGCCCCGTTTCATCTGAAACTGGTGAAACTGAAACATAGGCCTCCTATGCCGTTGTACCCGTGTCAGAGTACCCGTTCCAGTGAATTGGATGGAGCCCGCACACCATAGGTACTAGCAAGACGTTCTTTATTTAAATACTGACAACGTTTCGATCTGTTTGATCTTCATCAGGTCATGTGAACATACACACAAGTTTGTACATTTATAATAAGGGAGTGCCCCCATTACCCAATCAAAAACACCACATTTTGGTGCCCCTCCCATCACTCAGGTGTGACACGTCAACCCTGAGTGAGTTTCTTTTAGCCCAGCACCCAGCCTGTCGATGTGCGTATTCTACGTCTGCTCTAGAGTACCCGTTCCACCCATCAGTCTGTGTCCCTTTTATGCCCATATATGGAGATTTTTGTATGGGTCTCTCTGTGTCCATTTATTCCTATATGGAGTTCTGTGTCAGGCATGCCCAAATATGGAGCGTTGTGTGTCAGAACAGCCGTACAGACAGACAGAGATGTGGTGCATTTATAGATATATAGATAATAATAAAATAAAATGTGAATTTGTGTAGATGAAAGGTGGAAGTATAATATCCAAATTATTTTACACAATGCAATGTCCCTGAAGCGTTATCTGCATAATTAGCAGTTGAGTGGAAACCGCATACGTGCAAAACTGTTGCTTTTCAGGATAAAAAACAACAACAAACAAAAACACTACTATTGATGCTTTTGTGTGACGCTGTAGTGTGATCAAGTAGTAAGTAGGCCTAGAGCAGGGGTGTCCATCCTTTTTCCCCTTTATTTTATATTTTTTATGGAGGGACATGGGGAAATGGGGAGAGAGATGGGGGGATGACATGCAGTAAAGGCTGTCGGGATCGGGAAGTCGAACCCGCGGCACACTGCCAGACTGGATTGCCAGCCAAGGTGCCTGGACTGCTGAGCCACGGCCAAGGCCTGCCCATCCTTTTTTGACTTGAGAGCTACTTTCAAAATGACCAGCTCAACAAGATCTACCCACCCACAAAAAATAATTATCGCATTGCTGAAAATAGTTAAAACAGCAATGGCGTTACATATAAGACAAACAGACTAGGAATGGTTGAAATGGATTAGTATATCTTTGTAATGCTACTGATGTTTGTGCGCAACACTCACTTAAAAACAAAGTATTGCATTGTGGGTTTAGCTGACAGGCCCTTTTTGATGTCAATCAATCAAGTCACCTAAATTCAAGTGGCAGATGCCAAAAAATATATATTTTTAAATTAATATATTAAAATTATATATAGGGGAGGGTCATGTGTTCTACCTGCACATCATTTGTGATCTACTGGTAGATCACGATCTACCTTTTGGGCACCCCTGGCCCTAGCCTAGAGCAATCATTTCTAAACTCAATGTTTGTTTAAAGGTCTCTAAACAAACATTAAAACGCCATTTAGTCTTGGCTGTCACACGTCGTCACGAGAGGTGCTGTTTATTTAGTTTTTTACATCGGTTAAAAGGCCATAGACTTGCCTGCCATCTGACGTCATTTCCGAAAGCCAGAGGTTGGAGGGGATAGCGCCCCTCAAAAATACTGGAATATTTTTTTTACGATTTTTACTTGCGCAAGCAGAGCGCGCCTTTACTGCGATCGGCTGGGTATGTTGGTGTTGTCCACCGGCCAAAAGGAACAACCATTGTTGATGATGTAACTAAGGTACGTTTGGTGACTGGCTGGTTATGTATGTATGTATGTATGGGGTAAGAATGGTGGTCCCTTATTGGCTGCTGATGGTGACGTAACTAAGGTAGGCTACGTTTCAAGGTCAATAACGGGTCTAAAGGATTTAGAATAGCAGTTGTAATAGACATTAGTTAGTAGCAGTACTTGCGCGCTCTGCTTGCGCACAAGTAGGCCACATATGGCCTACTTGTTTGCAAGGGCCGGCCCTAAGTAATTTGGCGCCCTAGGCCGGATGTTTTTGCAGCACCCCCCCCCCTTTTTTTTCTCCTTTGAAATATTTTCAGTGCAATTTTTTTACTTTAGGTTTTCTGGTTCAACAAGTTTCAAAGGGTCATAAACTTTTCAAATATTTTCCAATTTCAATGAACAACATCATATGAAAGCTTACATTCTGTAGTTTCATAACTGCCGCCCTGGGCAATCTGCCGCCCTAGGCCATGGCCTATGCGGCCTATATATATATATATGAGCCAGCCCTGGGCGCAAGTTGGAACCTCGACAGAGTGCATTTCTAGTTTATTATAATAATGGAGGTAGACAGCGGCAGTGCCAACATCCTGGAGGATGTGGTGTTGCACTCACTCAGTAACATAATATTATTATCGTGAAACACACACACACAAGACAGTGCAGCAGTCGGTTCAGTTTATGTAATGCCATTTAATAGCAGTACCCCAAGGAGATGGATGCTTATGATAACATGGACTGTCTCGGTTAGAACCACTCGACTCAGCAGACATCAGTCACAGAGAGGAGGAGGAGCTTTAGGAGACATCGGGCCCGCAACTCTTCTCTCTGTCTCAGACTGTCACCACGAGGGCAGAGCTGACCTCAGCAGTCAGTCAGTCGGTCGGTCAGTCGGTCAGTCGGTCAGTCGGTCGTTCCATGGTTGAAGGTAAACGCTGTAGATTCAGTATTCACAGCATTGCCCACGTACCGAACAATATAAAATCAAAAGAAATTAAATCCCCCACACACACACCCAAGAAACACAGTCCTCTGGGGAATGAACGAACGAACGAACGACCCCCTTAAAACCAAAGAAAGAGATAAGATATACACTATAACCCCCTCAAGCCTGCTGTACACCTCGCCGTACGGCGGTGGCACGCGCTCCCCCGAAGAAACCAATGGGTGATCTGCACGCTCATCACCGCGAGTTGCATCCACGCCACGGCGGTCCAGCTTGCGATCCCCGCTTATATTTCGGTGTCGCGCCGACGCCGTCGTACGCCGTTGCATACAAAAAAAGGCAGATTTTTCTATACACTATTTACATACAGTACATACATTACAGATCCTTTTGAAAATGCAAAAAAAAAAGAAAAAAAGGAAAAACTTTTTTGTGCTTTTTTCCCCTCGCTTATTACTGCACATTTATGAATACTTTCACAGTTTCACTATGGACATAAATGTATGAATAGGCCTACATTCACTATGAACATGAAATATATGAATAATACATTCACTCAGTAATGTCACCAATATGAACATGACGCTGAGTTCACACTGCTCAGCTACAAAGATACAGGCTACCATTCTGTTTCAATGGAAGCCCGCAGCGACATGAAGACACAAAGATACAGGCTACCATTCTGTTTCAATGGAAGCCCACAGCGACATGAAGACACAAAGATGCAGGCTACCATTCTGTTTCAATGGAAGCCCGCAGCGACATGAAGACACAAAGATGCAGGCTACCATTCTGTTTCAATGGAAGCCCACAGCGACATGAAGACACAAAGATACAGGCTACCATTCTGTTTCAATGGAAGCCCACAGCGACATGAAGACACAAAGATGCAGGCTACCATTCTGTTTCAATGGAAGCCCGCAGCGACATGAAGACACAAAGATGCAGGCTACCATTCTGTTTCAATGGAAGCCCGCAGCGACATGAAGACACAAAGATACAGGCTACCATTCTGTTTCAATGGAAGCCCGCAGCGACATGAAGACACAAAGATACAGTCTTACCAATCTGTTTCAATGAAAGCCCACAGCGACATGAAGACACAAAGATACAGGCTACCATTCTGTTTCAATGGAAGCCCACAGCGACATGAAGACACAAAGATACAGGCTACCATTCTGTTTCAATGGAAGCCCACAGCGACATGAAGACACAAAGATACAGGCTACCAATCTGTTTCAATGGAAGCCCACAGCGACATGAAGACACAAAGATGCACCCGCCGGTTGAAGCTGCTAGGAAAGCTACAACAGCTACAAATCTACAAAGCTACAAACACGCTGTGTATATTTGTATCTTTTGTATCCTTTGTATCTGTGCGACTGTGAACGCAGCATGAATGTATGTCTGACGATTTGAGGGCCTTTTCCGGGTGTGAACACCTGGGTGCCAATAGCCTACATCTGAGCATAGACATAGTATTCCCTCAAAGCAAACGGCATAAAACAATATTAGTTTGCCTCTTCTACCAAAATAAAAGTTACTGTCGCCTTTCCAAGCGGTCATTCTCTTGTATTATATCGTAATTGTATTATTTATTTCCCACCATCAGACTATCCAGCATAGCTACCTCGTAGGAAAGTCTAATAAGGCCGGAGCCAATCAGAGGCAGACGGGGTGTTACCATGTCTATGCTCGGACGTAGAATAGAATCACGCATGGCAATAGGCTCTATGTACAAACGCCATTTTGGAAGAAAAGAAAAAAACTCTTCCTACTTCCGGGCCTCTTCCGACTTCCTTTGCATGTGTTACCGATGACACTGATGAAGGCTCTGTTCAATTCTGGTCAAACAGAGTCAGGGTGCTGATATTGAGCACATTGGCTCACGTGAAACACTCTACACTACATGCTACACTACACCAGAGGGTCTCTAAAGTGTCCTTGAGTGGGTTCCAAATGGTCCCGTAAGGTGGGGTGTGTAACTCTGAGTGTACAAATGGAACCAAATGGACCCCTAAGCAGTGGCGTTTCCAGGAATTACATTTTTGACAGGCAAGACATGTGTTAATTGTCGTCGTCCCCCGCGCACAATCGTAGCACTAAAGGTTTTCAAAGAGATACAGTATACCTGCCAGACGAGTAGGATACAAAGGCTGAAAGGCTTGCATTTACATTCCAATGGGTGATTGAGGGTCGCGCTCTACCGCAACGGCCAATCAGCTGTCCACTAATAGTTCTCAGGTCTTGTTTTTGTCCTCCCTTGTATGGATTTTGGCCAGGCAGAAATGGATTTGGACAGGCGGACGCCTGCACTCGCCTTGTTGTAGATACGCCTCTGCCCGTAAGGGTCCACTTAATTGGTTCCCTTTGTACACTCAAGAGTTTTTGGGGGTCCTTGACCTTGAAATGAAAAGGTTTGAGAACCACTGTATATTACACAAAATGGAACAGTGCTCTTCATTAGTATCACCGGCGGTAACACCTGTGAAGTAGGAAGAGTTATTTCCGAAATGGCATACACAGTACACGTGCACATACAGTATAGCCTATTGATGAGTGGCAGTGGTGGAAAAATACTCAATTGTTATACTTATGTAAAAGTACCAATACTGCAATGTAGAACTACTTCGTCACAAGTAAAAGTACGGAATTGAAAATGCACTTGAGTAAAAAGTACAAAAGTAGCGGCATCAAAACGTACTTAAATTACTATACAAGTACATTGCAGAATGTCCCACTTCACAAGTTCAAAATGTGTACAAAATCTATTGAAAATACAAGATCTACAAGCTCACAATGCGTCGCTACGCGACGCATTGTGAGCTTGTAGATCAGCGATTTTCAAAATGTATAGGGTTGAAGTGGTTAATGTTTTCTAATCAAAATTAAAATCTCCAAAGTAACTATAGTAATTAAAGTTTTCAAATAATTGTAGTGGAGTAAAAGTAAAGAATGTGGCTCTGAGATGTAGTGGAGTAGAAGTAAAAGTACTGGAAATTGGAAATACTAAAGTAAAGTACAAATACCTCAACATTTTACTCAAGTACAGTACTTAAGTAAAAGTACTTAGTTACTTTCCACCACTGATATGAGTGGAGACAAAGAGGCAAAACCGCCGCGACAGCGGAGGGAAGAACATCGACTTTACAGCGAAAGATGTAAATGTGAAGAGGTGACCTGTCTTATGTCTTAAAGATGAGGTGGCCTGTTTTATGTCTTAAAGATGAGGTGGCCTGCAGTCTTATGCCTTAAAGATGTAAATGTGAAGAGGTGGCCTGTCTTATGTCTTAAAGATGAGGTGGCCTGTCTTATGTCTTAAAGATGTAAATGTGAAGAGGTGGCCTGTCTTATGTCTTAAAGATGAGGTGGCCTGTCTTATGTCTTAAAGATGTAAATGTGAAAAGGTGGTCTTATGTCTTATCTGTACATTCACTCGCTCTGAACCCCTCCCGCATCCCCCCACCCCCCCTTAGTGCAGCAGTTCCCAACCTGTGGGGCCAGTGCCCACTGCCGGGCCACGAGGACGCTGCGAGTGGGCCACCATATCATCATTGACAAAACAATAAGGATGAATTATTGAAGGATTGGAGCCTATAGCATTCATGGCGATGTTTTAGTTTTTGTCACATTCCTGATGACCGTCTCCGGTAGTAAACTTCAGCATCTTGGTCATCAAATTATTGGCTCAGTAATTAATGTGATAAAAGCAAACAATAAATCTCCATGAATTCAATTCGCTTCATGGAGTGCATGTGTGATCGATAGAAAATATGTCGTTTTTCTGTGGGGGTGAACTACTCCGTTACAATTTACAATCTTACTCTGTTAAGATTGTAATGTTAATATAACACCATTATTAAATAAATGAATGCAAAAAATAAGGTAAAACCTTGACAAATTAGTTTTCGTTGTGATACCGATAAACAGGAACTTAAAATATAACAATGTTAGGTCCACTGATGATCCAAGACAATGGATGGATTGATAATTAAAGGATTGTAATTTTCCTTAATTTCTTTAGGCTTTCTGAGCTCAATTGCACCCGAAAAACATGAACTTTTAACATTCAGTATAGATTTTCTGTGGTCTGGGCCGTTTTCTGGCTCAAACAAGTGCTCTGAATCTGAATTTGATGTCACAGCCTGCAAATCCCATTATGTCAATGAGATTTGCCAGCAGATGTCACTGTTTTCACTGTTTTGCCTGTTTTCATTGCAGCTCAAAAAGCTTCCAAACCCCAGAAAAAATTCCAGACCACAGAAAATCCACTAAATGTTTTTTTTGCGTGCAATTGAGGTCATAAAACATACAAATAAAAATGTATGAAACCCTTTAAAATAAAAACGCAGTCCCCGGCGCCCACCCTCCAGATGGGTGGCCCCGCCCCGCTGGGGACGCTTACGAGATCTTTCAAGTATGGGCCCCGGAACCCGGAAAAAGGTTGAGGAACCGCTGCCCCCTAGTGTATGGCAGTTTGTTGGCAAATGAACGGACACAATCAGGCTTCATGGCGGACATACATTCATATCCTCGAGTCAAAGGAGAAATATACATACACGGCATTCCTTTACAGCACGTCTGTCTGTCTGTCTGTCTGTCTCTGTGTTGTCATGAAGGTCTGCTTATGAACTACTTATAAAACCAGTCACTATTATACAGGACGTGAACCGCTCGGAAATCAACTTCAGTCAGTTTCACGTTATTAAATTGATGTCAGTGATTACAATTACATAATCATTAAAAGTCATGAGAAAAGTGGCCGTATTGGTTCACTTATACATATTTACAATAGGTAATACAAAGGGCAATTAATACCACGTCTCAAAGTAGTTTATAAACATACCCTCAATACATATATACAGTATATATATATATTTGGTAGCATTCCAGGAGCTTGAATGCTTTGAACGGTAAAGGCCAGTCTATGGAAAAAGAAACACATTCAGCATTTGAAGGCAAAATGACACAAAGGTACAAAGTTTTACAAAAACATCAGCATTGCAGTACACGCTTTAAAAGGGTATTTCACTTATACGACACTTCTGGGGTCATTTTAACGTATAGGCCTACTCTGGATTTCTTTGTGCACCTACTACCTTTTTCAAAAGTTGCTCGAGTCAAATACGTATAGATATTTGATATACATAGTATGAGACACACACCCCACCAAACCATGTCTGATGAAATGGATATCAAATTGATATGCATTTGATATTGGACACACACACACACACACACACACACACACACACACACACACACACACACACACACACACACACACACACACACACACACACACACACACACACACACAGTGTCATTAAAATAAACAGGGCCAGGCGCCCTTGATCAATCGATGTCTAAATGTTGAATCAAACAACTTCAAAACGGTCTGGTCTGCTCTGACTAGACATTAGAATGACCCACAGAAGGTGTTTTACTGTGAAATGCCCCTTTAAGCAGGCTGAAATTATCATGGCACTTGAAAGGATACAGAAAAATATATGTTAAACGAGGTTTCAATATATACAGAAGAAATGGGGAATTTCTTTTTTCTATAAACTATAAAATCTATAGTATATTCTAGATTTTAATTTAGCCACTCGAAAACATTATCTCCCACGTAGTATAGGAGTTTTGGAAATATATCTGGTCGTTGGTCATTTGTCTTGTATATTTTGAAACATAATATGAAATACATATGTTTTTCTGTACTTTTATTTTTATTTAATTGTTTTGTCTGGTTTTCTTTGTAAATGTTCAGGCAACAGGATGCCATAGTGAAAGTTTGGCACATATTAGATGATAAAAACAAAAGGCATTGTCTCAGTTGTGGGGTATAGGGGGATGGTTTAAGGTTAAGTGGCCTACTGTATTTACTGTACACAGTAAAAAAGAAAATCCCTATTGTTAATTTAACTCTGAGATTGAGCAAATGGACCCGAAAGGGTCCAATTGCTCAATCCCAGAGTTAAATGAACATTGAGGGATTTTACTGTGTACAGACAGACATGGGGTGTTGCAGGACTGGACAATCAGCGTATAGCCATGATGTGCAAATATGAAATGCTTCCGTTCCCTCTATAACCACAAATCAACATTAGACGATGACACTGGAGGCAAACTTCAATCGTTACACTCATCTCATCTCCTCCATTGATTTTGCCATCCCGAAATATACATCGCTCCCACTCCCCGATAAACACCAGCACCAAAAATAAATACATTAAAAAATAACCTCACCGCTGGGTGTATGAGCCCCGTTACCCTCGCCTCGTGACACCCGCACAGGAGGTACGCTACCTCGCGTTTCTATAGTCATACAAAGGCCACTTTTCAAAGCTGAGCCCAAACTGGGAAACCTGTATGTTTGTTGCTGTCGAGCAGAAACCTCTGATCTGACCATATTCTAACCTTTTTGTGTTTTCCACACCGTAAATGTAACGCCCTACTTGATCATAAATTATTACTATTTTAGCATCACACAAAAGCATCAAAAGTCTCGTTTCGAGCTTCTTGATCTTTTACTTTTGCAATTTGTTTTGGACATTTTAAGGTTTCCACCCGACAGAGACAACATACTAGATATACTCATATAGCTATCATCATCGTCATCATTATCATCATCATCAGCATCATCACTATGGGAGGAAGGACTAATCATTTTGGGTTTCATCATCACGTATTATCAAAGGTTTGTCTTCCGTATGAAGATAAATCCGCTATGTACAGGTGAACTATATCCTCTATAGTGCTGCCCGCTGTCCGTAAAAAGGAGCCGGCCTTTGTTGCCATCTTCCAAGCGGTGGCAGCTTCTGACCTAAAACGTCCTAAAGGAGTTTGTGGTCACGCCGACGGCGACGCGTCCGTCCAACTGTCGGCAACAGTCTCACGGCGGCCGGCCGGCCGCCCGCCCGCCCCGCGTCATCTCACAGTCGTCCTTTCTCACTCTTAATTCACTCAAATGCCTTTCCGTCCCTTCGTCGTTTATACTTTGCTCTCAGTCATGCTAATGTTGTGTTGTTGATTTTAATGGTCCTACCCCCCCCCCCCCCACACCCCATCCCCTCGCATCCTCCCAGGGCTTCGGACACTTTCACGGGCTGAATATACGGTCCTGTTCGGTGGGTGGGAAAACTTCCATTTTGTCCACTGACACTCGCTCGATGGAAGCCAGGGCGGTTCAATCATCGACACTGTAAACGTCATCTTAGTACTGTATCACTGCAGTAAAACCAGTGTGTGTGTGTCACAAGAGTGTGCATGTGTGTGTGTGTGTGTGCTTGCGTGTGCGTCAGTGACCAATACCTTACTGTCTGTCTTTCTGTCTGATCATTCGTTCTACGTGCTTATCAGTCAGTCTGTCTGAAAAAAAAACGACATCCATCCCGTCTTTCTCTTGATATGCTTACTCTGTCATCGGCCCTGACGTTCTCCCCCCTTCATCATGGTCGTACGCCCGTCCTCCGAATGGACCGCTGGGCGGAAGGGACTGAAAGGACAGTTCCTGTATAGTACTAGTCAGTCAGATTAAAAGCCTGAGCGATACTTTGTGGTGCGACGGTGTGTAGCTCGGTGTGTAGCGCATCAGTGTGTAGCGCATCGAGAGCAGCAGCAGACCCACAAGCTCATATAAGACGTCGCGAATCTGCTGCTTTCGGGGTCCGTTGACCCGCCCTCGTTTCATCGCCGTCCTTGGTATCCGGGCGCCGTCCTCCTGAAAGTATTGGTCATAAAGGATACCGTTGTAGGGGAAGGGGTGGCGAGTGGGGTAAAGTGCTGGAGGTGGAGGTGGGGGTGGAGGAGGTGGGTTGGGGGAGACGAGATGGCGGTGTGTGTGTGTGTGTGTGTGTGTCATTACAGAGAGAGCGTGCAGCTGGCACCAATACTGCTGACATTTCAGTCCCGCGCGGGACGGGCCGTGCTCTCTCTTCCTCTCTCTCCGCTGCGGCGAGGGTGAATTTATGGCCCCGTGTTCATACCAGACGACCGGGGGGGATAGGAGGAGGAGGAGGAGGCAACAGCGCGTTCGCACGCTGGGCGCGCGCACGTGCCTCGCATGTCCCTCGCTCGCAGAGTAGACACACTGGAATCAATGCACGCCGCATATACAAACTGCTTACAGTCAGTGCCTGTCGGAATGTGCGTGTATGTGTACGCGCCAGAGTGCATGTGCTCCCGTGTATGTGTGTGTTCTTCAATTCATCAGTGCTTCAATTCACACACACGCACGCACACGCGCACAGACACACACACGCACATGTACGTACGCACGCACAGACACACGCACACATGTTCAAAGGATGACCTCAGTCAGCGGCTGCGCTTCATTAGGCAGACAAATAGCTCTTTGCCGTCGCCTTGCAGTTGAATCTGCAAACGATGCAAACAAATAAAGTTTGTGTGTATTTTTTACGAGGGGCTGTTATTATTTGTTGTGAGTTGACATTTTGCGGTCCAGTGGTGCCTGGCTGTGCAGTCAGTCATGGTCCTTGTGGTCGCTGATGTGCACACAGACACAACAAGAGAGGGAGTCTTTTCATCTTTTCACATTTTAATCCTGAGAGGAAGGAAAGAACAATTTGCTCGTCTTCCCGGCCTGTGGCGTTTGAAGCAGGCTGGTGACATCCACTCAATAGAGCACCGAAGTCTGACGTCACTTACACATGCTAGAGAGCACCGAAGTCTGATGTCATTTACACACGCTATACCTGGGTCGCGTCCCCCCCCCCCCATTCGGAATTCTCATAGACGATTTTTATATCGCATCAAATAAGAACCGTGTTCCAAAAATAAAGAAATTATCCTGCCGGTTTGACTCATATGGATATGAAGAATCAACTGACGGCGAGAAAACGCTAACGTTACCAGCGCCGAATTAGTTTATCAAAATATGTATCAAATATGATAAATATATGACATGTCGTCGACGCCTCCCCGACGATATCACAGAGACAGTTTCTTAATTTTGGAACCAATTTTGGATCAATGTTATTCTCCATTGAGAAAAAAACGTCCACGATCCAGGGATGAGTGAGTGACGTCAGGACTTCTGCTCTCTGTACGCTCTGTACTTAGTAAACTTGTTGTGTACTTTGTTCACTCCTTTCTTCTCCCCCTCTACACTAAATATCTTGGCCGACAATAGCCAATCTACAAGCGTGTAGTTCGGCTATTTTCAGCAAACGTTCCCCCCTCCAGAAAAGGGGATGCTAAGAGTGGTTACGTTTCTGCGTTCCACGCACGCAGATCCATCTGCACATCTTCGCGGGAGGGGCGTCAATATGCCGTACATATGGAGAATATGCTCTGTCTCCATCCTCTGTTTTAATCTGCCCTCCTTCATCCTTCCTCGTGTTCCCCCCCCTCCGTCACCCCCCCCCCCCCCCCCCCCTCTGTCTGCTCCGTGGAGGGCGGGCGAGCAGCAGCAGCAGTGGGGAAGGAGAGAGTGAGAGAGAGGCAAACTCTGCAATGCAGACACAGCAACAACCCTCCGACTCTCTCCTCCAATTAGCAGGCAGGCAGGGGGTGTGAGTGGCAGGCCACTGCTGGCCAATCACCAAGACGAGGGGACCGGCTGCAGTGTGTGTGTGTGTGTGTGTGTGTGTGTGTGTGTGTGTGTGTGTGAGAGGAGGCGGGGGGGGTGAGAGGGGGGAGGTTTTGCCTGAGAGACGATCAGAAGGTCTTGAATGACGACAAACTTATATTAGTCAGGGAGGGGAATGGAAGGAGGGAAGGAGAGAGGGATGAGAGAGAGAGAGAGAGAGAGAAGGCCATGGAGACCTATATAACTGTAGACATGGAAAGACCCCTGGCCCCTCCTCCTCCTCCTGTGCTGCATGCTCATTGGCCAGGCTGAGTTCTCTGGTCCGGGCAGGTCTTCTTGTTCATCAGATGACTCAGATCCACCAGCTCGCCCATCTCTCCTCTGCCCACCAGGGCGGCGCCTCCTCCTCCTCCTCTCAACAGTGCCCTCCCCAGGCCGGGGGCGGTGTTGTGGTGATGCTGCTGCTGCTGGGCGGGGTGGTACGGCCCCACGTACCCACCCAATCCCCCGGCGGCCAGGACGGGCGCGGGCGCCACCATGCCGTGGTGGTGGTGGTGGTGGTGGTGGCTGCTGAGGATGTAGCCCTCCTGGGAAACCACGGGGCCCCAGCGCAGGGGGAGGGTCGTCTCGCCACCCTCCTGCATGGCGGGGGGGCCCCAGCGCAGGGGGAGGGGCTCTCCTCCCCCTCCTCCTCCTCCGCCGTACTCGGGGGGCGGGGCCGCGGTGGCGGGGGCGGTGGGCGCGGCCGAGGGGGCGCTGGGGGCCGAGACCACCCTGCGGCGCTCCGGCGACTCCTGCGGCGTCATGGGGTACACGTAGCTGTCGCCCGCGGACTTCCTGAGCGGCGCCTTTATGACAGACAGACACAGACTTTATTAACAGTTCTACTGCGTAAACCGCGTTCCCCGCTATTTAATCCATGTGTCGGTGGTGCGTATAATACGCTAAACCCGCTATTTGTTTAATGTGTTTAATTCGCCGTTTTTTTTATAATTAAAACGAAAGAGCGGATTTGTCGCGGACCTGGTGACGAGGCCATCGCGTTATGATGACGAAACCGGAAATCTAGCCATGCTCTGGGCTGCTAGGGCTTCTGGGAAAGTGAGTTCAATGCAAGTGAACGGCTGGTTTGTTTGGACTAAAACATGCTGTGGAGGCTGTGTTCGTAATGGCGGCATGTTTTTCTCTTCAACAACAAACCATGGGACTATTTTCCGGATTTTCACCGATCAAAGCTGCAAATACTTTGAATGTTTGCATTAATTTTGTTCGCTGAACTTTGCATTTGGTCTCTTACATTTTGTTGTTGTATTTATATTGCATATTTTAACTATGCTTTTTTACTGTTGGCCATCTGGTTGTAAGTTGTTTATTTGCTATGTTGCATCCATTTTAATTGTGTTTGTTTAGTGAAGATTGTCTTGTGTCTACAAAGGTGCTATATAAATAAAGTTATTATTATTATTATTATTATATTATTATTGTTATTCTTCCGAAGGAAAAAGCCTTCAAAAGCTTCAGTGCCAATACTGTACATACAGATGATCAATAATGAAGAACGTGCAAAATACATTACATTGGTGAAAAGTAGAAAACCGTATTAAAGCTATAAGTTATAAGACGTTGGGAAAAAAATCACACTTGTGTGAAGTGAGGGGCGCTCTTATCCTCATAATATATCATCATACATCACATTCCATGCTCAGCCAATCAGCTGAGCACATTCCGTGCTCATACGTACACACAAAACTGTGTATTCCGGGCCCATGCCGTATTCACACGCACACGCACACGCACACACACACACACACACACACACACACACACACACACACACACACACACACACACACACACAAAAACCCATCTGTAACTAAAAGTATACCTTGTGTGGCGTCCCGCCGCAGCGCACCGAGGCCTTCTCCTGCTTGCTGAGGCACACGTAGTGCTGGCGCTGCGGCGGGCCGCCGCCGCCGCCCTCCGTGGCCCCGCCCCCGCGCCCCCCGCGCCCCTCCCTCTGCTGGAACAGCCTGCTGGTGAGGTAGACGGAGGCGGGCAGGGGGCACGGCGAGCCCAGGCCCACCGAGCCGCCCCCCAGGTACGTCTGGCTGCTGTCCCAGCCGCTGGAGTTGGAGTCGGAGAGGCGCAGGCCTCGCCGCTTCTGCTGCGGTGTGTGCTCCGGCGTGGGCAGGAAGCCCGGGTCCAGCTCGCCGCCGCCGCCGCCGCCCCCCCCGCCGGACTTCCCCCCCCCCCAGCCGTTGTGCTGCGGCATGACGAACAGGGTCTCCCCGCCCTCGCCGCAGGGGCGGTCGCGGCCGCCGCCGCCGCCCCGCTCGTCGCCGCCCCCTCCCTGCATGTGGCACATTTACAAATGTAGGGCATTTTAGCAGACGCTCTTAATCCAGAGCGATTTACAGTAAGCAAGAACAAAAAGCATGGCAATACATCAAATACATGAGAATAATTGTCATCATGACTGTAAGCTAAAAGTGGAATATCTATATAATGAAACTAAACATTTTGGATATTTTTTTTTACTATTTTATTTTCAAATGGTTTATTGGGACATTTTTCCACCTCTCATACCAAATGTCTTAATAACTTTAATCTTGTAGCCTACAACTGTAATACAGATAGGCTAAATAAAGTCAATTTATGCCAATGAACAGTCTGGAAAACAAAGCCAAGTGACAACTGTGTACAGTAAGTCAACTCCCGTGAGCTGCAACCGGTCGCAGCCTCATCAAGTCACCTTTCATGCAATGTGGCCCTTTGCCCCAAAATGAGTTTGACACCCCTGGACTATAGCATGCATGGGCAACTGGTGGCCCAGGGGCCACATACGGCCCTCACCTTCACTTAATGCGGCCTGCAGGTTAATTATTATAACACACTTTACATTTGAAGCAAATCTGCTACAAAGTGCTACAAAGCAGAATTATTTTAAAGGAAAATTTAAATAAAAACATTTAATGCATTCTGTAATAACCTAAACAGCTAAAAGGTTAAAAAAAACACACAGGGCATCTTAAAAGTACAACTACAGGCAAATGCCTTGTTAAAAAGGAAGGTCTTATAAGTTTTAAAAGCGTCCACGGCCTGTGGTGTTCTCAGGTGGTCGGGGAGGGCATTCCACAGCCGAGGAGCAGCTGAGCGGCTACAGTATGTCCGCATTAAAAGCTACAGTATGTCCACATTAAAAGCTACAGTATGTCCACATTATAAAGCTACAGTATGTCCACATTAAAAGCTACAGTATGTCCACATTAAAAGCTACAGTATGTCCACATTAAAAGCTACAGTATGTCCACATTAAAAGCTACAGTATGTCCACATTAAAAGCTACAGTATGTCCACATTAAAAGGCTAAAGTTCCCATACCTGTCGAGTGACGCTGAGCACGGAGCCCGCCATGCCAGGGTTCAGGTGGCCGCGGTCTCGCCGCTGGATGGACGAGGCGGCGGCGTGCCGGCGGTTGGACGGCTTGTGCGCCATGATCCAGCACACCGCCAGGCCCGAGAGCGCCGCCCCGATGGTGAAGGCGGAGACAGCGGACGCCACCAGCAGGTTGAGGGAGACCAGGCTCTCCGGTTCGATCAGCAGACTCTGCTGGAGGATTCCTAGTGAGAGGGACCAGAGGGGCAGGGGTTAACTTTGTCGTCAACTACCTTTTTGAGTGGTGCAACCACTCCTACAACCAGCAATGTCCGTGTCCACCCGCCTATGTTTATCTGAGCACCAGTATATGACTATTAGTACCAATAGGGGCGCTGTGCCAGAAACAGAGAGATAGATAGTGCTGCTAATGAGAGAGAGAGAGAGAGAGAGAGAGAGAGAGAGAGAGAGAGAGAGAGAGAGAGAGAGGAGGAGGAGGGGAGGGGGGAGGGGAGTTTCAACACTCATTGACGAAAACCAAATGAAAACTAGATGAAAACTAAATAAAAACTAAGCTATGACGATTAAAACTAGGACTAAATATATCGTCAATTTCGTCGACGAATAAAAATTACACTAAAATGTTAGGGAGGGACTAGTGGAGAAGAGATCCAGTAGAACTAAAAGACAAAAAAGTCATTTTATGCTTGGCTTGGTTTTATGCTTGGTTATTATGTAATACTACACTTACCGCCATTGGCGTAGAATAGATCAATGGCAATTGCGCTTCTATAGCACTTTCGATCGATCAAGCCATAATGCTACTTGCGTTAGCATCGGGTGTCATGACAACCTGTTGTTGCCATGACAATGTGTCGTACATCTTAGATCTTCGTCGCCATAATAATCCATTCTATCTGTTTCTTTCAATCGCCTGTATCTCCTATTCCTTGTCCCAGATGGCCTTTTTGGTCAAAACAACGTTTCTTTGATGGCACAGAGCCGACAATGTGGAGCTCTCCAGTGCACCGGCATAGATCCATCTCATAAACAAGGCTTGACCCGTTTAGCTCCCTAGGTTATTCTCACTTCCGGAAGTCTGGAAATGTGGCTTTTCAAAATAGGAGCTCAACTGGGAAAAATGCTGGTGTGAATTAGATGATAATGTATCAATATATGCTAGCGCTGTAAGTGTTAACTGAGTAGATGCAATTTCCTATGTTCTGGTGAACATTGAGAGTTTGATACCAAATCCAGGAGAACTCCAGGAGAAAGGACAATCCAGGAGACTCCTGCTGACTCTGGCAGGCCTATAATGTTTCATTTAGAACATTTTAACAGTGAAATGCCACAGTTGCCTCACAGGAGGCGCCGGTTTCCTTGCAACCCTTTTATCCCATTTCTTCCTTGAAATGTTATTCAATCTTCAAAAGGGTGCGGGTTGTCATTCATTCACACTGCAGCCTCATGTTCTAGGTACTGTATGGCTTTTCCGTTGCAGTTTTCTATTAGAGCAGGGTAATAATATAAAGGCTGTTCTTGGGAGTCAGAAAAACCAGGCAAAGGAAAGGAAGCAAAGACAGTTTGAGAACCACTGATGTCATGATTATAGCCTTGAATGAAAGTGTAAAAATACTAAAACATCACACTGGCTGTTAACACGGGACATTTTCCTGTCTCCAGCCTGGCCCTGGGGTCCTGCAAAACCCTGAGGCCTGCACTTGTCATCAACCCAGACTCTTCCCCCCCCCCCCCCCCCCACACACACACACACACACACAGATGACATAACTCTCCACTTAATTTCTCTCTCTCTATCTCTCTCCTCTAAAAGCCCCACCAAGATGCTTTGCTCGCTGACGCGTGCCCGTCGTCGTGAGCTTGTATAGATCGCCTATTTTTGCGATTGCATAAGTCGGAGTTTCCATGATGCCGCAATCTGGCCGGTGAGTTTAAGTCTTCTCCTCTCCACCACATTACCTCAGAGTTTCCAGCCAGAGTTGTAATTACTCCCATCTGCACCATGCACACGCTGCAGTCAGTCAGTCAGTCAGTCAGTCAGTCAGTCAGTCAGTCAGTCAGTCAGTCAGTCAGTCAGTCAGTCAGTCAGTCAGTCAGTCAGTCAGTCAGTCAGTCAGTCTGTCTGTCTGTCTGTCTGTCTGTCTGTCTGTCTGCCAGCCTGCCTGCTGTCAGTGGTCGGAAAGTAACCGGTGGTGGAAAGGAATTCTAAGCACGTTATTTGCAAGGCCGTCGCTGCACCATTTGGTTGCCCTACTCGTAGGATATTTGTGCAGAATGGGTTAAGTACAATTTTGAGGTATTTGTACGTTTACTTAGAATGAGTATTTCCAATTTCCAATACTTTAACTTCTACTATCTTGAATCCAAATATTGTTACTTCACTTCACATTTATGTGAAAACTGAAGTTATAGTTAATTACCTTGTGGATTTTGCTTATTATTTCAAAACATATACACTAACCACTTCAGCCATTTGGAAATGGCTAAAAAAAGGAGAAAAAGTAAGCATTGAGAAAACTGCCTTTCTTCGTCCTTTTTTTCAGACTTGACTACAGGAGCTGTGGTCTCAAAACATTGAGGAAAACTTGACGGAAAAAGACTCGCTCACAGTATAAAATACTCACTGTATAAAATACAGTGAGCGAGTATTTTTCTGTCAAGTTTTCCTCAAATTATTTTTAAAACTTCTAAACGAGACATTCTGCATATTGAGCTACTATCGCTTTTGGTACTCGTACGAACGGAGAATCAGGGCTTGTGGCCAGACGATTACGGCACTTTTGTCGTAAGTCATGTCCCCAATGTTCCCGTCTGCCGAATAATGTCCCCGTCTGCTGAAAAATGTCCCCGTCCGCCGAATAACGTCCCCGTCCGCCGAATAACGTCCCCGTCTGCCGAATATTGTCCCTGTCTGCTGCTATCTGGACTTTACTCTCTACAAGGTGTGGAGGAGAGGAGAGCAGGTTGTAATGAGGCATTGAGCCTCTAGATGGCGTCTGCTCTGAGCGAGTCAAAAAACCCAGCCAGTGTGCGTGTCTGCGTGCATGTGCGTGTTTGTGTGTCTGTACGTGTGCATGTGCGTGTGCATGTGTGCGTGCCATCCATGTCGCTGAGTGCTGCAGACTTTACAGTCACAGTCTCCCAGCAGGGAGGTGGTGTTTCTGTATTAACCCTTACCGTCACAGTCTCCCAGCAGGGAGGTGGTGTTTCTGTATTAACCCTTACCATCACAGTCTCCCAGCAGGGAGGTGTTGTTTCTGTATTAACCCTTACGTCACAGTCTCCCAGCAGGGAGGTGGTGTTTCTGTATTAACCCTTACCGTCACAGTCTCCCAGCAGGGAGGTGGTGTTTCCGTACTCGATGTCCTGCTGGAAAGGCAACCTGCGGCAGAAAGAAAAACACGGAAGACGATGAGGGATCAGGTTCATTTAACGGCCCTGCAGGCAGCAGCTCAACAATCTGTGTGTCGCTTCTTCAGCATACCGAAATGATGGTTTGAATCGTAACAATCTTCTTTAAAGGTTTCGTTTTTGATCATGTTCACCACTTATGTCATTTTGACTACGAAAGGAAAGATGCCGCACAGCTCGTAGTCACGATGCTATAAACTTTATTAAGCCAACGTTTCGGCAAGCAGGTTGCCTTCTTCAGGGTATGCTTATGTCATGCCCAAAAATAGAGAGCGTGTGTGTGTGTGTGTGTGTGTGTGTGTGTATGTGTATGTGTGTGTGTGTGTGTGTGTGTGTAGTATGCGTGTGCGTGCGTGCGTGCGCGTGCATAATGGAACACATTGACACAGCAGAAGGGTCCCACAATCCCCTCCTTACACCTGGCACTGTGTGTGTGTGTGTCTATGTGTGTGTGTGTGTGTGTGTGTGTGTGTGTGTGTCCATGTGTGTGTGTGTGTGTGTGTGTGTGTGTGTGTGTGTGTGTGTGTGTCCATGTGTGTGTGTGTGTGTGTGTGTGTGTGTGTGTGTGTGTGTGTCCGCGTATGTGTGCGTGTGGTGCACACATTGTGGCTGAGATTACATCAACTGCCATCTGACTCATTTGTTACAGGGTACCTTTGTCTATAATCCTCACGGGAAGTGTGTGTGTGTGTGTGTGTGTGTGTGTGTGTGTGTGTGTGTGCTCACCGTGTACCGGGTCTCAGGAAGGAGCAGGTGCTGCCTCTAGTCCACCCACAGTAGGGGTCTCTGGAAGCAAGACAGCTTCTACACACACACACACACACACACACACACACACACACACACACACACACACACACACGCATAAACACATACATATAGATACAGACACATGCATCCAAATATACCCAGGCCAGGCAGACATGGACACACAACGCGCACACGCACACACGCGCACACGCACACACACACACACACACACACACACACACACACACACACACACACACACACACACACAGGAATTATCCAACATGTGACGCTTCGTCAACTACAACACAAATGCCTGGCAGACAAGAAACATTTTCCCACCCAGAGCCATCTGGCAGACCCACACACCTCCTATACTGTCTGTTTACACAAAACATATTTAAATGAGCGAGTTACAAACAAACCCTCTTCATTCTTCATGGATAAGATGTGATGTGATGTGAAATTGAAATACAAATCACTTCACAAAAAGATAATAAATAAGTAAATTCAAAAGCCAGACGTTGGAGAGGGGATAAACGCCCTCTCAAAAGATTTGAATCAACATCCGTCCGGCAAAAAAAAGAAAGGGAAAAAAGGGACTGGATTACCGGGTGCCCAGACGGTTACGCAAACCGCCTGGGCTATTGGATTTGTTTTTGATTGATTGATTTATTTATTAACAGTTTGCAGAATTACAGTACATTTCAACTCAATACAAAGACTGTTAACTGTGAGTGGACGACCCAATTAAGCATTACACTTGTTTACAAGAGGGTCCACTATGTTCAATTCATCTAAACATTTAGAGACGTACAAATAGACACTTCCATATAGTCAAAGAACAGAACAGAAGGAATTCATCGTAAAGGAAGCAAAAAGGGAAAAGAGTCATAAACAATGAGGTGAAAAGGGGGGGCAGATTCAGATTTTACGGGGGCCAGTTTCAAATTGCAGCCGTCCGTTGGTGCCCTTTGAGAGCGGTTAAGAGCGGATCCCGTCATATTTTATCTTTTTGTTAGTCATGTCGGTTATGTTTTATTAATTTGTGCCTCTCTTGTTAGTCATGGCTGTCAGTTGAGTTCCCACCTGATGTTGTGTGGGAGTTCAGACTGCTCAAGACCGTATACTGAATAACTGCACCCACTTCAAACAGCGGGAGTGTAGGTGGCACCGCGGAGGTGTGCGTGCGTGCGTCAGTGCGTGCGTGCGTGCATGCCTGCGTGCATGCAGAACTCACTTCATGCAGCGGGAGTGCAGGTGGCACCGGGAGGTGGGCACTCTGACCAGACAGGAGGAGAAGGCCAGCAGCAGAGAGTGGCTGGTCCGGTCCAGAGACAGAGACAAGAGGAGGCGGGCCTGGGGCGAGTCAGCACCACATCTATAGAACCAGAGAGAGAGAGAGAGAGAGAGAGAGAGAGAGAGAAAAACCAAACATTAAAGCGACCCATAAAGATGGGTCCGCGAACCCACAAATGGGTCCCGCCCCAGTGTTTGGGAACCAGTGGTTCACTGCATGGACCCATGGGTCTACTGGGCCTGCTGGGCCCAGACCGGTGATGTAATCCACCTCCGGAGGAAGGGAAGGAGAAAGACAGGAGAGTATTCTTCACGGCACTAACGGCAGTACGGCTATAAGACTCATTATTAAGACAGTAAATTTAAGCTTTTATAGTCGTGTGGAAGAAGCAGCCATTACCTCCTCCTATAACTGTACGCCAGACTCCCAGCAGCACCGCAGTGTCGCCAACCAGTCCTGTTGTACTAAGATATCGTTGCTGTCGGGCAGGAACCTTGTTTTGTGTAAAAATGTATTCCCTACTTGGTTGTATAAGAGTGTCAGGAAAAGGTAAAACAATATCCGATCTACAAGCAACATGTTTGAAAGTGAACGTGGTTAAGCCGGTCTCAAAATGTGAATCATCTTTATTATTGTCACATCAACAAAATAAAATCAGTTTGATACAAAAGAAGAAATACTGAAAAGGCATCCATAGTACAGTATGTATACGAGGTTTAGACACAAGGTGCCTGAGCATAGCAGCTCATATGCTGTCCATGTGATACAGCATAATGTGCAAGATGAATATCCACCAGCGTTGTACATCAGATACGATGCAAAGAGTATCAGCCACATAGAGTAGTCCACAAAAATGTCACATTCACGGACGGACGGACGGAGCAGACAGACAGACTGCAGCAGCAGCATTAGCGCTTATCAAGCAGGAAGCACCATTATTACATCAGCCTGACGAACCATCAGGGAGTAATTAAAGCATAGGCTGTGAATTAAAGCCATCAGGTGCAGGTGATTTATATCACCTCTCTGGCGGGCAGAGACCTTTGTATTTCCATATTTTCAACTTTACTTTCTACTTTGCCGTATGAGTACAACGCAAAAAAACCCATTGTGAAAATAGCCTGTCCAAAAGCAACACAAACGTGTTGCATCATCAGCTTGTAGATCTGGACCTCTACATGGAGTTCCAATGACTGTCCAATGACTGTCAAATAGTCCTTTTCTATGATTTGTTAATCAATAAGCAACCTACGGCTGTAATAAATAGATTTCTTTAGATTTTCTTAGTGATTTTCTAGTGATTCTTAGTGATTCTTTTGTGGTTTTTTAGTGATTTTTAGTGATTGTTTAGTGATTTTTATGATTTTTTTGTGATTTATTGTATATGATTTTATGTTCTCATGGTGACTGTCTTTTCAGATGTGGGTCCCTGGAACAACATATTTTCAGATGGGGGTCAGCGGCCAATGCCATATATATATCTGGAGTCCTTGACATGAATATGTTTGAGAACCACTGACATAGAAACATATGGGGTTTCTCAGAAAACTGTCTGGATTTAGAAGACATTTGTAGAATCGTCCTCAGCTCTAAATGGGTGAAAGGAGGGAGGAAGCAGACGGAGGACAGTGTGAAGGAGCACGACTCACTTCTCAGGGTTGAAGCCCTCCACCTCCTCCAGGAACACGCTGTTGTGCGACGTCACAGAGTCCGTGTTGGGGACCATCAGGAACTTGAGGATGGTTCCTCGCGTGGAACCCAGGAACATCACCGTCCAGTTCCTGTGAGGCCCCGCCTCCGTGTCCACCACCATGGCTGTCAGCTGGTACCTGGAGGTAGATGATCCATGGATATAGGTCAACTATAGTATTAGCCTTTATGTCTTTATGTCTTCAATGGTATAGCCCCTTCCATTCCGGACAAGAGACGGGAGACATATTCTTGCTTGCTTACCTCTCTATCGTTACGATAAAGTCACTGAATAATCCCTCGCGTTGATATTTTGAACGAGAGGCAGGTCAGAAGTCAGAAATGAAGAGCTTAGTATATCCTTCTGGTCAAAACCATGGAGAGCTCCCTAGATTAGCAGATACGAGGCATTCTTTCTGATCCGTATACATACAGGGAAGTGAACGACAACACATGTGCGCGAAGAGCAAGGTGGCCATGGAGGCCAACTAAAAAAATAAAGAAAATAAAAAAATCTGAATATTTTTCTCTCGTTTGTCATTGATGAAAATGCGCTAGGACATGTGTACTGTACGTGTCCTAAAAGCCTGTTGGATTAGTTATGACGTTCCCACACGTCGTACTGTCTAAATGGATTAACCCAAGCTCATAGCTTGTAGGTCTGCTATTTTTGAAAAATCAAAGAACGACTGACATAGAAACATAGCTTTTTCAGAAAACTCTCTCTGGTATGTACCTGCCCATGGTTTTGACCACCCAGGGCCGGTGGCCCAGCAGAGGCACGGTGTCGTCCATCAGAGGGTGGGTCTTCACGAAGTTCAGCACCTCGTCTGGAAGTGTGGTGGACGTACTGAACCTGCTGCCCTCCACAGCACAGCCCCCTGGCCTGGTAGAGAGACATAGACAGAGAGAGAGAGAGAGAGAGAGAGAGAGAGAGAGAGAGAGAGAGAGACATTCAAAATTCCCAACCAAAGGCACCAAACAAATTACAAACAGCGCATGCACTACATTTTCCCGATGAAAAAAAAATAGTAGACCTACAAGCTCATAGATAGATAGATAGATAGATAGATAGATAGATAGATAGATAGATAGATAGATAGATAGATAGATAGATAGATAGATAGATAGATAGATAGATAGATCTGTAGATCTGCTATTTTTCAATAGCTAAAGTATAACATATTGCTTGAAACACCAAAAGGGATTCCCGTCCAGAATGGGTTAAATGCCATTGACAATGAATTGAGTGTTTGTGTAAACACAAACATTGCATAACACAAACATTGTGCCTTCAATGTTCGTGTTTGTGAGGACGCAAATTCTGATTGGCCGGAATGAGATGATGTATGATGATGTAGTATGATAAGAGCACCCCTCACTTCACACAAGTGTGATGTTTACACTTTCACTTAAAATATTTTTGGGCACAAAAACTTTAGAGATGTCCAGTGTACTGTAAGCAACGACATATGGCACTATTTTAATTGTATATTAGTTATGAAAATAACTTAATATCCCATTTAAATAGCTTTATGAAAAGGTTAGCCTATTAAGTCCCCCTCATATCAGGAGTATGAGTCAGAAATATAAAATCACACCCCTGTGAAGTGAGGGGCGCTTATATGTCATCATACATCATCTCATTCTCAACCAATGGCACATCTCCCACCCAATCACGCCGGCCAAGCACAATTTGCGTCCTGAGTCACTTTTAGTCTTCAATGTTTGTGTTCACACAAACACTCAAAGCTGGGCATAGGCATAGGTTCCACTACCTGGGTTTGGGGATGGCTTCGTCCGGTACGGGCGTCCAGATGGATTCTGGCGATTTCTGCTCCTTGAAGCGTCCCTCGAAGACGTGTGCCAGCTGCTGCATGTCGAACACACACACCGCGGAGCCTGGGATGCTGCATGGGAGTTAAAAACGTTCACTCTGAAAGAATATACATGTATATTCGGCTGGGCGGCTGTGGCTAAGGAGGTACACCCTCCTGAGCCACGGCACTTATTAACATAAGCTTTGGGCCAACCCCTATAGGCCCTGGCTGTATGCTTGTTTCCATTGTGGTCCTCTGTATATTATCGGAATCGGTCAGAATCAATATCGGCAGATATGACCCTGCAAATAATCGGAGATCGGATATCGGTCATAATTTCATAATCGTGCACCCCTAATTATTCCATCTACAGTCCCGGCTGTCCTGTATTTACAGGCTGAAGTTCAGCTCTGATGAACACACCTACAATACCAGACATTCATCACAAGGTCTCTTTACGTTTCCCATCTCAAAGAACGAATGCAATGCAACACACAGTAATACACAGACTAAAAATGAAAGCAATGACAGTCTTCCATCACAAATCAGACAGGCAACAAGTACATCAGATTTTAAAAAGAAATTAAAGAAATATCCCATGTCGTTTGCTATACTAAGGTATTAGCTAATGGGGTTCCAACAACAATTGGTGGTGGTGGCAATACTAATTTGAGTCTGGATTCATAAACATTTCATGAACATTAAAGTAAGACAAACACCAGACAATTACTTAATTGGTTTGATTATTACGCACGCACGCACGCACGCGCGCGCACGCACACGCACACACACACACACACACACACACACACACACACACACACACACACACACACACACACACACACACACACACACACACACACACACACACACACACACACACACACACACACACACACACACACACACACACACAGTAACGGGTATAACTGAGTTACTGAATTAAAAAACAACAATGCGATACAGTACGAGTTACTGCCGAAAATAACGACGTCACAATAATGCGTTACTTGTAATGCGTTACGTCCCAACACTGGTCATATGGTACCTGTTGGTTGGGCGTGTGAGTGTGAGTGTGCGTGTGCATGTGCGTGTGCGTGTGCGTGTGTGGGTGTGTGGGTCGTACGGTACCTGTAGGGTGTGTGTGTGCGTGCGTGCGTGTGTATGTGTGAGGTGTGTGGGTCGTACGGTACCTGTTGGGCGGGGTGTGCGTGTGTGTGTGCGTGTGCGCGTGTGTGTGTGTGTGGGCCATACGGTACCTGTTGGGCGGGGTGGAGAACAGGCCCAGGATCACGTCCCTCCCCTGCATGTGGATGACGGGGCTGGTGGCGTGCAGCAGGTTGAAGTAGAAGTGAGAGTCTCCGGGGACGGAGCAGTTGAGACGGGCCTTCAGGAAGGACGTCCACTGCTTCTCCAGCACGCGCTGCGAGCCGCCCAGGTCCGCCTTGCACACGCGGGCCACGCGGGACACCATCACCTGCAGCACGGATGGCCAAAGCTCTTCTTCAACCAAGATGGCCAAAGCAAACATTCTTTGTTCTGTGCTTGCTTATACTAACCCTAACCTCGCCTCACCAGGCTTTCCACCACCTCGGAGGAAAGCCTGGTCTCTGTTTCAAAAGTCTGTATGATCCTGTCGGGAGCGGATGATATTGTTACGTCATGTTGTAGTATTGTTTTGTAGTCGACAGGCAGGAACAACAGGCTTCAACTTTATTGAGGGAAAAGGAAGGTTCCTTCCTTTTCCCTCAATAAAAGCTCTCGTAGCCTGCAGCCTTTATTGAGAAAAATCGGTTTGAGGGAAAAGGAAGTTGCCGCCTGTTGTTCCTGCCTGTACGATATCATCCGCTCCCGCCCGGATCATATACCGAAATGAAATGGTGCCCAGGCTATACACTAACCCTAACCAAGGGTAACCAAGCTTGAGATGAACACGTTTGCGAACCACGGTTAAAAATATATAATCTGACACCCTAAATATAATTTAGTGGTTATGGTTATTTATTAAACTATTTATGTCTAACAGCATGGATTGATTAGAAAGATCTATCTTAATTAGTTCCTGAAAAGAGGATTGATTGGTGAGTGACATGCTTTTATGAATGAACCAATGCAAAGATGTTTAGCCCACGTTGACTCATTCATTCATGAAAGTCTGGTAACATTTTAATTGCTTTGGAGAAAAAGTACAAAAAAAAAAATTAAATTTAAATTTAAATTTAAAACGAATGAAGGCAACTGTATGCAGACAGACAGACAGACAGACAGACAGACAGACAGACAGACAGACAGACAGACAGACGGACAGCACCTTCTCCAGGTGATGGAACTCCATGGCCATCTCTCTGAAGAAGAAGTAGATGTGAGCTCCCCACTCCACTGCGCTGACGAAGTAGGGCTCTGGAAATACATCATAATAACATGACATAACCACCATATAGTAGGGCTCTGGAAATACATAATAACATGACATAACAACCATCACTCCACTGCACTGACAAAGTAAATGGTAAATGGTGCATTTATATAGCGCCTTTATCCAAGGCGCTTTACATATGATTGTGCATTACATTCACCCATTCACACACACACACACACACACACACACACACACACACACACACACACACACACACACACACACACACACACACACACACACACACACACACACACACACACACACACACACACACACACACACTCATTTAAGATTGTCTCTTTATTGTTAATGGTGTTTAATGTTTGTACCGTTTGTTTTACATCACCATTACATCACCTAATCAACATGAGTTAGACTCACATGGGTGTGATTTTTTACCACTAAGGTTGATTAGAGAAAGCAAAAGATGAGCGTTATTTTTGTAATTTCGAGGGCCGCTAGCCCCTCCTATATTCAGCTATAGTGTAGATCTTTGTCCTATAACCAACCAGTACTCATTGTGATCATTGTGGCTGCTATGTATCCATGGGATCTTATTCTGTGGGTCATGACGGAGCAGGAACAGCGTATATGATATAGCTCTGCCTCTCAATTCATCACAACAGTGCAGTACACCACAACGCTGCAGTATACCGCTCTTGATGCTCCCATTCTCCCGCCGAACTACCCCCCATGCCCCCCCCCCCCCCCCCACACACACACACCCCTCACGTGAACAAGACCCCTGAGATACTGAGAATCCTTCATTTGGTGCAAGGTCTCCTTCCCTATAGCTGGAGAGGAGAACAGTCCTCCTCCCTCAACACTCCTCTCCTGCATGCAGAGGTAAACGTGCATACAGTGCAATTTCCAAAGGGGTGTATGATGAGGATGATCATAACCCGTTCCTGTATTACTATATCAGAATACAGTAGTACTCACATGTTTCACATGTATCAATACGGCAATGTATAAATATTCCGTTATTACAAGTAAAATAATTAAAAATTAAATTCTGTAAAAGTAAGTAAAAACTATCGGCATCATGTCTAATTTCACAAGTTTTCAAAATGTAGAACCATATTTTGTGTATAAGTATAAAAAATACAGTATATGTATTATATAAGTGGTTAATGTATGTTTATTTTGTAATAGTAATCAAAGTCAAACTATACTAAAGTTTAGTAAAAGTGCAATATTTGACTAGAAGTATTGGAAATTGGAAACAATCAAGTAAAGTACAAATACCTCAAAATTATACTAAAGTACAGTACTTAAAGTTAGTTACTTTATGCCACTGATTACGACTAACCAACACGGCATCGACGTGTGAGGTCATCGGCTGCTCGCTCGCTCGCACGCACGCACGCACGCACGCACGCACGCACGCACGCACGCACGCACGCACGCACGCACGCACGCACGCACGCACGCAACACACTGTGCTCTATGTATTAGAAACAATCACATTGATAATGGCTTCAAGGCAATCCACCGGGGGTTTTAAACCCTTAAACATTTATGTCCGGTTTGGTTTACGATGGCGGTTAACACGTATAGCTACCCCACCTATAGGCTGGAGCTGCACTAGATAACCTCAATACATCACTCTGTGTGATACTGTTAACACGTATAGCTATAGAGCGTCGCAGTCCCGCCCCCTTTCAGAACGACGAGTGGCCCAAGGACTGTCTAAAGAGGACGGGACGCGGAGACCGTAAGGGCGCCGCCATGTTGCTCACGTGGTGCTCCATGGAAGGAAAGAAACATGCGCAATGGGCTTTATGCAGCCATCACTTCCTCGTTCAGCTTCCTTGGTCTCAACTGCGCATGTTTCTTTCCTTCCATGGAGCACCATGTGAGCAACATGGCGGCGCCCTTACGGTCTTCGCTTCTTGTCCTCTTTAGACAGTCCTTGGAGTGGCCCAGGAAATGATTCTCCATTCATTGTCTCCATAGGCTTTTCAAAAAGTATTTATATAAATACAAAGCCAACTCGGATCGTGACAAATCATGACAACAAACACAATATTTTGTGCCGATCAAATCATTTGAAAGAAGAAAATAAAGGCAGGATACAACACTATTTGTTTTGTTTTTCTTCTTACTAATCATTTGGCCGGCCCAAAACATTGTAATTATTGTCATGATTGGTCACGATCCGAGTTGGCTTTGTCCGCGGCGTAACCATCTTTAAATAAATACTTTTTGAAAAGCCAATGGAGAATCATTTCCTGGGCCACTCGTCGTTCTGAAAGGGGGCAGGACTGCGACGCTCTATTAGCTACCCCACCTATAGGCTGGAGCTGCTCTAACTAACCTCAATACATCACTCTGTTCTGTGTGAAACATACTGTATGTATTATACTGTATGCCCCACTTCTAGTGGAGCCACCGTGTCAATGACACGCACACCTCATCACGAAAACGAGCTTTTCCCAAAAAATGTGTCATATGCTTATTAGAAAATGTAAGCCATTATTCTGCACTGCTGTGGATATTGGGAGAGAGAGGTAAGAAGACAGAGAGAGGGGGCAGAGAGGGGATGCACTGAGCTGGATTCAGAGCTTTAGACTCCAGTTAAATGGACACTGAGCTTGTTATAGTGCGTGTAGTCATTAGTACTACAGCAGAGCAGTGGAAGTCACTATGTCGTTGCTTGTCAGGAAGAAACGTTCTGTGTTTCTTTGTGAACTAACGGCGTCGCACAAAAGCATCACATTTATATTTATCCGAACGCCTCGTCTAAGCGAAATGTCAAGATTTGGGTAAGTAAACAGGACCTGTTTATCCTGTATCTTTGACTCACTCACTCTATCCTCTCTCTTCTCATGGAAAAAGACCACAAAACATAAAAAAATAAATAAACATCACTTATTTTCCCCTGTAAACCTGCAATGTGTCCAAATTCCAATACACACAATCTCTGCCACTCGCTCAGTTACACTCGTTCACTCCACCAGCATGGTGGTGTTAGGGTGAAATGTGTGACCTGCCAAAATGTGTGACCATCTTGTGGACTTCACATAATAACTTACATGGAGTTCTTTAAATACTTACCCAAAATTATGCTCTGCTTATGAACAAACCACAATGATTTACGTTCGGACACTGACGTTATGCGATTGTCTACACGATTGTGACATATTTCAGCAGGTCACCAACTTCACCGTAACACAGACACATATTGGAGTGACTGAGTGTGAGTGAGCGATTGGCCGAGATTTGGGGTACTGGAGGTTGACTCTTGACTTGCGAACCGTCAGCCATGCAAGAGAAGCTGCATTTCTCATGGGATTAATACATTCTTCAGCGGTGCGGTGCGTGGCGTGCAGCTTTCTCAGCCTACCTCGGAACCACTTGGAGTCGTGTTTGACGGTGCGCAGGGCGGGGCTGTCGCCCAGGCTGCGATAGATCACTGCGTCAATGGCCAGGAAGTCTGTCACTGTGCCCGTGAAGAGACTGCCATCTGAGAGAGAGAGAGAGAGAGAGAGAGAGAGAGAGAGAGAGAGAGAGAGAGAGAGAGAGAGAGAGAGAGAGAGAGAGAGAGAGAGAGAGAGAGAGACAGAGACAGAGAGAGACAGAGAGAGAGAGAGACAGAGAGAGAGAGACAGACAGACAGACAGACAGAGTGAAGGAAGAGAGACAGAAGAGAAGACACAGATGGAGAGATAGCACAAGGTCAGGGAGATTAAAAGCGAACAAGCACTACGTTGCAGTGAGAGCTCTGAATGTACAATGACTGGTAAAGGTAAACCCAAGGAGACACATGAGTGTGTGTGTACTGTGTGTACCATGTGTGTGTGTGTGTGTGTGTGTGTGTGTGTGTGTGTGTGAGCGTGCATGTGTGCGTGCGTGCGTGCGTGTGTGTATCTGCTCAGAAGGCCTGACAACTGGACTTTTGTTGTCAGTTTTGTTTTGAAGGTTGAATGTATAATGGATTTATTCTTAATAGACTAGGCTAGACTTCAGTGAGAATATTATACACGAGAGGGTCAAGAACGAGACGTAGTCGAGTTCCGCAAGCATCACTGAAGAATCCCAATACAAATTTCATGGTGTGGTTCTAAAGCAATGACGTCATATAGCAGACAAGTCTATGGACTTTTAATGTTTGTTTGGAGCACTTTGAACAGACAGAGTGGAAGCCGAGCAGTTAAACAAACATTACCAGGCACCCCTCACTTCACTCAAGTCACAAGTGTGATTTATTTTTACTTCAATATGCATAATTAGACCATTTGACCCCCATTTGATGTAATATTATCAGTTTTAATTTAACCCTGAGTGTGTACAAATGGAACCTGTACACTCTCAGAGTCAGACAGACAGAGACAGATATATCTATCTATCTATCTATCTATCTATCTATCTATCTATCTATCTATCTATCTATCTCTCTCTCTCTCTCTCTATCTATCTATCTATCTATCTATAAATGTACCAATTCTCTGTGTGTATACATACTGTACGTGTAGGTTTGTAATCCATGTAACTCGAGAACCGTTTTCCCCACCGACTTCAAATTCGACACATGCGTTCCACACCCCCACAGGGGGTGCAGTGCTCGGTGTCGAGCCCGTCGGATACACCGTTGTCCAGAACCAGCACAAAATCTGAACCCCCCACCCACCCCTTTTCCCCCTCACTGTATATGGTTTCATTTTACCTTCTCTATGATGATTTCCTGTTTTGGCTATATAGAAGTGTATATTTGTACGTCTCTAAATGTTATGATGAATTGAACATGGTGGACCGTATTGTAAACAAGTGCAATGCTTTATGGTGTCGTCCACAGTTAACAGTTTTGTATTGAGTTGCACTAGAAATGTACTGTAAATCTCCAATCTGTTAATACATACTTCAATCAATCAATCAATCAATCAAGCCTCTGCCCGGGCTCTGGCCCTGATCACCCCTATATCTCCATATATGGAGCTGACCTGTTCTGACATCACATGATGTTCTGACATCTGCACATAGACTCCATATTTGGGCATGCCTGACAAAGAACTGCATATATGGGCATAAAAGGGACACAGACATAATAACTGGGTGGGGCATTCATTTCCAACTTGCATCGTTCCTAGTAGGCCAGTGCCCAACAGGCACCGTGCACTCTAGTATAAGTAAAACCAGGGCTGAAGAATGGCCGTCCATGTAGACATCATTATAAGTAAAACCAGGGTTAATATAGGCATATCAGTAAAACCAGGGCTGATATGACACCCAGAACTTGAGGTAAGTAAATTAACCCTATGGGAGCCAACCCAGGGCAAAGCCAGGAGGGGAAAGAAGCATACCATCTATATGTAGACGTGCTGCGGCGCGACAGCTTGGCTGTCAGACAACACTGAAGAGCTCAAGAACCTGATGTTGGATAGGAAATTGTGGAGGGCAGCGATCCAGGAATCCCGAGTTGGTGTTGGCTAGACCTCACTCTCACAGCAACTAATATATGGACATCATAATAAGTAAAACCAGGGCTTATATAGACACTGTGTTCTTAGTTTTATATTAGCTTAGTAGTTTCTTGATGTATTGTTCTTATTAGTCTTTTTTTGGTCTGTATTTGGTTAGCTATTTAGACTCTCTCTGAGCCTCCCTGGTAGTTTGGTGTTTTTGGTATTACGGATGTCATATGTTTGTCTTGTCATGTCTTGTATTTGTTGTTACTGGCAGAGCTGTGTAACATTTATTTGCCTCTGATCTTGGCCAGCGTGCACTTTGGTCTATGGTCTCAATGTGATTTTACTGGTTAAATAAAGGTTAAATAACAAAATAAAATAGACATCATAAGTAAAACCAGGACTGATATAGACATTAGTAAAACCAGGGCTGATATGGACATTATAAGTAAAACCAGGGCTGATATAGACATTATAAGTAAAACCAGGGATGATATAGACATTATAAGTAAAACCAGGGCTGATATAGACATTATAAGTAAAACCAGGGCTGATATGGACATCATTATAAGTAAAACCAGGGCTGATATGGACATCATTATAAGTAAAACCAGGGCTGATATAGACATTATAAGTAAAACCGTCCCACCTGCGAACAGAGCCACGTTGGCGTGCCGTGGGTCGTACGGGCATCGTGCCATGCCACTGACCGGCTCCGACACCATCTCCAGGGTGTCCCTCTGCAAAGACAGCGGCACAGGGTTGTGTAAGAGATGAGATGGCACCATTGTGGTCAATTTTCTTTTTTTTTTATGTTTACATAATCATGTTTCACAGACTTGGAGCTCTGGTAGAGCAACTACACGAGCCTCAACAAAATGGTGAGTGCACTGTTCCCAAGTGTAAGAACTCTAGGGACAGGACAGTCTGCCTTCTCAGTAAAAGGGCAAACTTTTGCAAAATGGCAACTCTTTGCCTGCGGTACTAGAGGATGGTGATGTGTTTAACTTTGACTATATGGTTGAAATCAAATCAACTGTGCTCACATAGTATAGTTTCTGACTGGTTACCCGAATGATTATGTTTACTTTTGTTTTGTCTCGCAAGTTAATGACGTTAAATGTTACTTTTTTGTTTTAACAAAGTCGATACTGAATGTATTCTTACTCTTTGGAAAATGTGTACCTTTCTCTCTCTCTCTCTCTCTCTATGTATGAGTTTGAAAGGGGATTTTTTTTAGGCGCCTGACACATATAAAAGACAGCAGCTGGGAGTCACGTGGTTTGAGGAGACAAGCTTGCTCCCTGGCTGTCTTCTGCCTCCCCCCCCCCCACCACCCCCATGGAACAAGCAGGGAACAAGGTTGTCTGTGACACGGGAGACACCGAAGAGACAGCTGTCTTTCAGGTGTGTCAGGCGCCTCATGACTCAATGTTTTGTTGTTGCTGTTTTTTTTTCATCTTTTTCATCAGACAGACAGACAGACAGACAGACAGACAGACAGACAGACAGACAGACAGACAGACAGACAGACAGACAGGCAGGCAGACAGACAGGCAGGCAGGCAGACAGACAGGTATACCCACAGTGTAGTTGGCACACAGGGGGTTGAAGGCGTTGGTTCCGCAGACAAACAGGCCGTCGTGCTGGCTCAGTAAGACCTTGATGAAGTTTCGGCATTCTCCCTACGAACCAAAACAAAACAACCCCAAAACGTCAGCTCTGAAGCACAGCTAGGATTAGAAGAGGACGACAACAATACAAGCACAAGGTCTCGGCGCTGCTAGAGAAGACTGCTTATTTACACTGCTGTGAATCAAACACGTACACAACAACATTATTTCATTAATATCACCCAGGTCTTTATTAGTATAGGCTACCTGTGATGTGACATTGATTCTGATTCTTTTGTCACAAGCTCTCGTCAATACTTTTCATTGCGGTTATGAATGGAAAACGGTGCATTTATAAATCGCCTCTATCCAAAGAGCTTTACATAGATTGTGCATTACATTCACCCATTGTTCACACACACAAACACACACACACACACACACACACACACACACACACACACACACACACACACACACACACACACACACACACACACACACACACACACACACACACACACACACACACACACACACACACACACACACACACACACCAAGCTTTTGATGGGGTCTCTCTCTCTCTCTCTCTCCAAAGGTATGGCTCCCCCATATCTTACAAGTATGATTGAACCCTACAAACCCTCCCGCGCACTCAGATCAGCCAACGCAGGGAAACTGGAAGTACCCTCACTAAAAACGCCGGGACAACGCTCCACACGTCCCAAACTCTTCTCCCTTCTGGCTCCAAAACTGTGGAATGCACTTCCCATTGCAGTCAGAACTGCAGCATCACTCCCAATCTTCCGCCGTAGCCTGAAAACCCACCTTTTCAGACTCCATCATGGCCCATAGCACTTACCCTAACCCCTTAGATAGAATTTCTGTTGGCTTAGATAGCATTTGACTTAGACTTATAGCATGTTATGTAGACAGCACTATAATTGTATTGTATATAGTCATAGCACGCCATAGTACATATGTATAGCATAGTAGTGAATATGTATAGTTTATTATGTATAGTGTATGTATAGTTTCATCATATAGATATTCCACTGTTACCTTCTTAGCTTACGCATGTTTCATGATAAATGCTTTTATGTGATGTATTCCCATGCTTTTGTTCTTGCCTAAATGTAAGTCGCTCTGGATTAAGAGCGTCTGCTAAATGCCTAAATTGTAAATTGTAAATTGTCTCTCTCATCCATTCTCCTTTCATCTGTGATATTCCTTTGAGTCTTGACGTCTTTTATTCAACAGTGATCTGGCCAACGGATACTCACATAACATTTGGCTCTCATATCAAATTTTGCGTTCGGGATGACCGGCAAATATGCATTAACTTAATAGCAAAATGGCCGCCGTGTGAATATGGTGAATAGACCCAGACCAGATCAGCAAAGCCTGCCAAAGGTAACTAATAAAACCAAAACATTGGAAAGAGGCGATGGTCCAAAAATGCTTGTGTTTCTCCACTTCAGATCAATAAAGCTTTATGTATGGATATGTGGCTCGCTAAAGGCTTGTCATGGCCATTCATCAGAATGAAATCGATGGGCGAGCTGGGAGGAAAAGAATAGGAGACTTCTCATAACAATGTGCTGTAGAAGACTCTGTCCCTGGTGTTCTTATGGGTGGCAGGGTGGCAGATACATCAGCTAAACTATAGATTGATGGCGTGGATGTATTGATTTTCTGCTGCAGGGGTCTTCAATGGCTAAGGACCCCCTGGAGAGATATGAAGCAGGGACCCCCACTGCATACTGCATACAACTGTGTTGCAGATGAAACGTTTTTTTTACATTTTTAAAAATGTGGCGATAGATATAGCCCCTCTCATGTCCAGCTTTTGGTGTGTGTGCACAAACTTTGTCCTAACACAAACATTAAATGCCATTGACAATGAATGTCCAGTTTTTAGTGTTTGTGTAAACATAAACATTGAAGACGAAGGTGAGGACGCAAATTCTGACCGGATATAGAAGGATGGGCGGATTTGGCTGCAAAATAGGCTTAATTTATACGGTCTGTAGAAACTGATGTCCATAGTTTACTTTGAGGGGCGCTAGCCCGGATAGCCCCTCCAACGTCTATCTTTTGAAATTACGCCTAATGGCAGCCAAGTCTATGGACTTTTAATTCTTGTTTACAGCACTTTAAACTTAAACAAACATTAGCAGATGCCCCTCACTTCACACAAGTATGATTTTTATGTGACCCCTGGTCTACTGCAAGCAGGTGATGTTTTGCCTCCATTGAAGCCACAATCACCACTGAAAAACGTCATAATACGTGTGTGTGTGTGTGTGTGCGCGTGCGTGCATGTTTGTGTGCGCGCGTCTGTGTCTGCGTGTGTGTGCGTGTGTGTACATTAAAGTGTGAACTGACCTCATGTTTGCCCTTCATTCTGCACACTCGGATGTCATTCTTATTGGATTCCCACGTCCGCTTCTGCCAAAGCAATGATGACAATGACATGACCATGAGCACAGCTATACACAGCTCTGTGTGTGTGTGTGACTGTGTGTGTGTGTGTACTATATAGAGACACAGAAAGGCAGGCAGGCAGGCAGACAGACAGACAGACAGACAGACAGGTCTCACCTTGCTGAAGAACATCTCGTCTCCTATGGTGTTGTCCAGCTCGACTCTGTACAGATCATCTCTGTAACACATCAATCATGACGTTACCATGACAACAGCTATAGTACACACACACACACACACACACACACACACACACACACACACACACACACACACACACACACACACACACACACACACACACACACACACACACACACAATTAAGTGAAGTTAATTCATCCAAAACCAAGTGTAATGGGAATTTGCTCGATTGCGAGTTGGCCGACAAAAAGACATATGGTCCCCCTAGCAGTGGATGCCAGGTGAAGATGAGACCATGTGCGTATAACAGGCCACTAAATGGATGCTGCGAAAGTGAAGGATGGTTCCAGCGATGATGATGATGACGATGCTGGAGGCGGTTGCCGTGGGTTACCTGGCTCCTATGTAGAGCGTGCGGTTGACCTGAAGGACGGTCTGGATGTGCAGCTCCTGTCTCTGAGCCAGACCATGAGCCCTGCCCACGAACACCGGGTACCTCCTCACCACTGAGAGAGAGGGAGGGAGACGCACGCCGCACGCACACGCACGCACACACACGCACAAACAAACAATTTATTCATGTCCACATAAAGGAGAGAATACACGGAAACAAATAAGCTACAGGTAAGGTTACATTCAGTCACTCAGTACTCTATCTACACATCTACATCTAGATATCTACGTATGGGTATAAAGTAAGTAGTCTCCGCCTTATGTGGCTCTGCAAACCAATTACGGCAAAGACAGCACAGTTATTTTGCCAGACGTTTTGGGCATCCTGCAAGTTGTTGAAATACTGTTGAAATATGCCCTATAGGCTGCCAAATATATAAAAAACCTATTGGCCCAGTTCTGAGATGGTTTATTTGTTTATTTGTTTATTTTAGATCCCCATTAGTCACTGCCTCAGCAGAGACTATTCTTCCTGGGGTCAAATAAAAAGATCGAAGAACGACTGACATAGAAACACAGCTTTTTCAGATTTTTTTTTAGAATTTGATCTCAGGTCAGAATGGGCTAATGCAGACACCTCATCAACCACAAGAACACCTGGTGTCAGGGTTACTATTATCAGAGATGAATAATGGATGGAATTACACAGCAGGAATGTTTGTTCTCTCTCTCTCTCTCTCTCTCTGATTCATTGATTGAATACTATACTATATTGTCAGAAATGTAAACAGTATATACAGAGTACAGTAGAGGGGGTCGAGTCCGAGACTGACGGGAGGCAAGACCGAGTCAAGACGGAGACCATATTTATTTGTATTATTTTCTCACAGGTACAGAAAAACACTCTGAGAGCAGGCAGGCACGTGACGTCAGCTACACTCCATTACTTAACAAGATGTCTATAAGCATCAATCAACTAGAGAATCAACTATTGGAGATTTGGGACTCACCGTTTGAGGAAGATAACATTAAACAAGCGATACAACACAACCAACAAGAAAAGAAGTGTCTGTTCAAAGGGTTGCCACCATGCATGGAGGAGGCAGCATCAACAGATTGAAGAACAGCCTCCTCAATTTACAATTACAATTTACAATTTAGGCATTTAGCAGACGCTCTTAATCCAGAGCGACTTACATTTAAGCAAGAACAAAAGCATGGGAATACATCACATAAAAGCATTTATCATGAGACATGCGTAAGCTAAGAAGGTAACAGTGGAATATCTATATGATGAAACTATACATACACTATACATAATAAACTATACATATTCACTACTATGCTATACATATGTACTATGGCGTGCTATGACTATATACAATACAATTATAGTGCTGTCTACATAACATGCTATAAGTCTGTGTCAAATGCTATCTAAGCCAACAGAAATGCTATCTAAGGGGTTAGGGTAAGTGCTATGGGCCATGATGGAGTCTGAAAAGGTGGGTTTTCAGGCTACGGCGGAAGATTGGGAGTGATGCTGCAGTTCTGACTGCAATGGGAAGTGCATTCCACAGTTTTGGAGCCAGAAGGGAGAAGAGTTTGGGACGTGTGGAGCGTTGTCCCGGCGTTTTTGTCCCTCCTCCAGGATATAGAAATACAATACAAATCAATGAACATCTTCTGTGGTACTACGGCCTGGTATTTTGCCTGGTATTTTTAAAATACGTTTAGTATCATTATTTATTGCTATGTTTTATGGAGCACCCCCCCCTGGACAACATTTGCATTCTGCCAGCAGGGAGACTCTGGGAACTCTCAGGCAGAGATGATGTGCTCCGGTCCAATTCTGGCCGGAGCGATAATCGGCTGTATGAGGCCGCTAGAGGAGCGATATGAGGCTGTATGAGGCCGCTAGAGGAGCGATATGAGGCTGTATGAGGCCGCTAGAGGAGCGATATGAGGCTGTATGAGGCCGCTAGAGGAGCGATATGAGGCTGTATGAGGCCGCTAGAGGAGCGATATGAGGCTGTATGAGGCCGCTAGAGGAGCGATATGAGGCTGTATGAGGCCGCTAGAGGGGCGATATGAGGCTGTATGAGGCCGCTAGAGGAGCGATATGAGGCTGTATGAGGCCGCTAGAGGAGCGATATGAGGCTGTATGAGGCCGCTAGAGGAGCGATATGATGCTGTATGAGGCCGCTAGAGGAGCGATATGAGGCTGTATGAGGCCGCTAGAGGAGCGATATGAGGCTGTATGAGGCCGCTAGAGGAGCGATATGTGGCTGTATGAGGCCGCTAGAGGAGCGATATGCGGCTGTATGAGGCCGCTAGAGGGGCGATATGAGGCTGTATGAGGCCGCTAGAGGAGCGATATGAGGCTGTATGAGGCCGCTAGAGGAGCGATATGAGGCTGTATGAGGCCGCTAGAGGAGCGATATGAGGCTGTATGAGGCCGCTAGAGGAGCGATATGTGGCTGTATGAGGCCGCTAGAGGAGCGATATGAGGCTGTATGAGGCCGCTAGAGGAGCGATATGAGGCTGTATGAGGCCGCTAGAGGAGCGATATGTGGCTGTATGAGGCCGCTAGAGGAGCGATATGAGGCTGTATGAGGCCGCTAGAGGAGCGATATGAGGCTGTATGAGGCCGCTAGAGGAGCGATATGAGGCTGTATGAGGCCGCTAGAGGAGCGATATGAGGCTGTATGAGGCCGCTAGAGGAGCGATATGAGGCTGTATGAGGCCGCTAGAGGAGCGATATGTGGCTGTATGAGGCCGCTAGAGGGGCGATATGTGGCTGTATGAGGCCGCTAGAGGAGCGATATGTGGCTGTATGAGGCCGCTAGAGGAGCTATATGAGGCTGTATGAGGCCGCTAGAGGAGCGATATGTGGCTGTATGAGGCCGCTAGAGGAGCGATATGAGGCTGTATGAGGCCGCTAGAGGAGCGATATGTGGCTGTATGAGGCCGCTAGAGGAGCGATATGAGGCTGTATGAGGCCGCTAGAGGAGCGATATGAGGCTGTATGAGGCCGCTAGAGGGGCGATATGAGGCTGTATGAGGCCGCTAGAGGAGCGATATGAGGCTGTATGAGGCCGCTAGAGGGGCGATATGAGGCTGTATGAGGCCGCTAGAGGAGCGATATGAGGCTGTATGAGGCCGCTAGAGGAGCGATATGAGGCTGTATGAGGCCGCTAGAGGGGCGATATGAGGCTGTATGAGGCCGCTAGAGGAGCGATATGAGGCTGTATGAGGCCGCTAGAGGAGCGATATGAGGCTGTATGAGGCCGCTAGAGGAGCGATATGTGGCTGTATGAGGCCGCTAGAGGAGCGATATGAGGCTGTATGAGGCCGCTAGAGGCGGGATCAACGCAAGACTTATGACATATTGAAGCGCTGCCACAGCGCAAATGTAAACACAACCTAACAAGACTACAACTCTAATGTAAACACAACCTAACAAGACTACAACTCTAATGTAAACACAACCTAACAAGACTACAACTCTAATGTAAACACAACCTAACTAAAGACTACAACTCTAATGTAAACACAACCTAACAAGACTACAACTCTAATGTAAACACAACCTAACTAAAGACTACAACTCTAATGTAAACACAACCTAACAAGACTACAACTCTAATGTAAACACAACCTAACTAAAGACTACAACTCTAATGTAAACACAACCTAACTAAAGACTACAACTCTAATGTAAACACAACCTAACAAGACTACAACTCTAATGTAAACACAACCTAACTAAAGACTACAACTCTAATGTAAACACAACCTAACAAGACTACAACTCTAATGTAAACACAACCTAACTAAAGACTACAACTCTAATGTAAACACAACCTAACTAAAGACTACAACTCTAATGTAAACACAACCTAACAAGACTACAACTCTAATGTAAACACAACCTAACAAGACTACAACTCTAATGTAAACACAACCTAACAGGACTACAACTCTAATGTAAACACAACCTAACAAGACTACAACTCTAATGTAAACACAACCTAACAAGACTACAACTCGAAATTAGTATGGAGATATCAAATGTTTGTCCCGCTGCTTCCGGGTTCATCGTTTCTGCTTGAGAGAGCCCAGATGCAGGCAGGAGGAGGGAACTGGTGAACTCAATACTGCCGCCATCTGGCGAAGTCAGGTTAGTGCTGACCATCGATATGCTGAAATATACACATCGAGACTATAGGCAGGGTGACTGTGTTCCTTAAGCCATTTTGGGCGGAAACCCCTTTTTTTAAACATTATGTTATAATGTAGCTATTGAAAAATAGCAGATTCTACAAGCTCAAAAAAATATGGCGCAGATCTTTGAATATATATTATTTCAAAGTGAATGTTTTTAACTCAGGTCTAAAGGTTAAACAGAAACAGTTGCAGCGACAGCGCCAAACAAAGAAATCCTCACGGTTCATTTATCAATTTTTCTTCCTGTGTGAAAAGGTTAATTCTCTACAATGTGATTAGTAATTGTTTCTTTAGAGTGCGTCCTCAGTAACCTCGTCTACAGGCCTACTCCAGCTCTAATGAAAATGAAATACATTTTCAGGTGGGTTACTGCCAATTTCAGCAAATCAATGTTATATTACACTGTTCCGCTTCCAATTTTATCTGCTCATCTCTTTGTGTCATCACTTCACAATGTGTCTGTCTGTCTGTCTGTCTGTTGAATTTACAATTAAGGCATTTAGCAGACACTCTTAATCCAGAGCGATTTACAGTAATTAAGTAGCCTTGCCGAGCCATGAGGCCCACAGGGCAGGAGCCTATCTCCTGTTTCTGTAGCGTGAGGCAGCTTGATGTACAAGTACACCCCATGGACATGACGCTAGTATGTCGCAGGGACTTACCCCCAATCCAACCCTTGATGCTGAGTGTCAAGCAGGGCGGCATTGGGTCCCATTTATACAGTCTTTGGTATGACCCGGCCGGGGATTGAACCCCAACCTCCAAGTCTCAGAGCGGACACTCTAACCACAAGGCCACTGAGCTGGTGTTTACCGTAATTAAGCAAGAACAAAAAACATGCCAATACATATTATACCAGAAAAATAGTTATCATGAATCATATGTTATCTAAGAACGTAACAGTGGAATATCTATATAACGAAACTACGCATATACATAGAGTGCTATGTCTACATAAAATGCTATCTAAGTGACATAAGTTGAGCCTTTGCATACGCCTGTAAGGTCGTCGCGGCTACAGGGCAAGAGATATACGGACCAAGATGGAGTTTGAAGACGTCTGTCTGTCTCTCGGTCGCTTGGGAAAAGGGACAGTTCCCAGTTGCAGCAGATGGGCGACGGTGTGTGAATGTAATAAATAATGTAATGTAATGCAGTCTGTAAAGGTGCTGCACATATAAATGTACCATTTAGTATACAGAGCGGAGGATGATCTTTATTTATGGACTATAGGAAGGTGTGTCGATCCCAAACGGAGACTCGCCAAGGCTGTGACCTTTGAACCAGCATCCTCACTCTCACAGAGGAGCCATCCATCAATGCTACGCACACGCACACGCACACGCACACACACACACACACACACACACACACACACACACACACACACACACACAGTCACACACACACAGTCACACACACACACACACCGAGGCTCTATAATTTTGAATTTTCTTTTGGTTAATTGCTCTGCACTAACACATGCACACACGCACACACACACACACGTACCCTCCAGGGGGGCGTAGCTCAGTGGGTTGGGCTCCTCGGGGAAGGAGGCGTCGGCCAACTGAAGCAGCAGGAGGAGGAGAAACGGGATGGGCGGGGCCATGGTCGCCATGGCAGCACAGCACTGGAGAGAGAGAGAGAGAGACATTACTGACCAGTCTCTCTGTGTGTGTGTTTGTGTGTGTGTGTGTGTGTGTGTGTGTGTGTGTGAGTGTGTGTGTGCGTGTGAGACTGTGTGTGTGTGAGTGCACAGCAATATCCTGAGAATGCGGGTATGTGGCGTGTGCGTAATCATCAGACTAACCAAAGACAATCACTTATCATATCTGTAATTGAAAACCCAAATAAAGCCATTCAAATGTGTGTGTGTGTGTGTGTGTGTGTATGTGTGTGTGCACATTGGCAGCGCTCATGCGCAGCCATTGTGTGCTGGAGGTGTAGCATGGATGCTTTGTGTGTGTGTGTGTGTGTGTGTGTGTGTGTGTGTGTGTGTGTGTGTGTGTGTGTGTGTGTGTGTGCGTGTGTGTGTGTGTGCGTGTGTGAGCGTGCGCGCGTGCGCGCAGTGCATAGCGTGGATCCATTGTGCTAAATGTCAGTCCATTGTCGGGTGAAGTGAATTCAAGTGTAATTCCTCCCGGGTGTCTGACTCACACAACACATGCACACCACCATACAATTAGAAAACAGCTTTTTGGGGGCTAATGGTCCGACTGCTAATTGTAATTGTTATACAGCCACACGATTAAAAACGCTGGTCCTCTAATACTCGCTTTATAAAAGTTAAACAGCGCGTTCTAATTCAACCTTCACTGCATCAGGGACGCCCGACTTGAAACAGCTCAAAAACAAAACTAAAAGCCTACCTTGTTGGTAGGCTTAAACCACCATTAAAACCTAAAACCGGGAAAGCATCTTTGTCATTTTAGATCTCACCGTTGGCTATAATTATCCTTTTAGGATGTATGAGGTCATTCACACCTCCTACCTGGATCGCAGATTTTTTTTCCTCCCTTTTTTTCACGTTGCGTCAAATTGTTCCAAAAAAATAAACATATCCCGACGGTTTGACTTGTATGGATATGAAGAATCGACTGATGGAGAGAGAAAACGCTTCAGTGTTACCACTGCCCAATCAGACAGAGAGAGAAAACGCTTCAGTGTTACCGCTGCCCAATCAGACTGAGAGAGAAAACGCTTCAGTGTTACCACTGCCCAATCAGACAGAGAGAGAAAACGCTTCAGTGTTACCGCTGCCCAATCAGACGGAGGGAGAAAACGCTTCAGTGTTACCACTGCCCAATCAGACTGAGAGAGAAAACGCTTCAGTGTTACCGCTGCCCAATCAGACGGAGGGAGAGAAAACGCTTCAGTGTTACTGCCGCCCAATCAAACAGAGAGAGAGAAAACGCTTCAGTGTTACTGCCGCCCAATCAGACGGAGGGAGAAAACGCTTCAGTGTTACCGCTGCCCAATCAGACGGAGGGAGAGAAAACGCTTCAGTGTTACTGCCGCCCAATCAAACGGAGAGAGAGAAAACGCTTCAGTGTTACCGCCGCCCAATCAAACGGAGAGAGAAAACGCTTCAGTGTTACCGCTGCCCAATCAGACGCAGAGAGAAAACGCTTCAGTGTTACCGCTGCCCAATCAGACGCAGAGAGAAAACGCTTCAGTGTTACCGCTGCCCAATCAGACGCAGAGAGAAAACGCTTCAGTGTTACCGCTGCCCAATCAGATTTTCCAGTGCATCGAATATGAGTGACTGTCATAAATGATACAGAGCCACCAGCCCAGGTATATCGCGGAGACAGTTTGTTCATTTTGGGACCACAATGCTTGAGACAAGATGATCTTCATATAGAAAAACCTTCAGGGGACGAACGAGTGACGTCAGGACTTCTGTACTCTATTGTATCACTCTGTACTGTTTTGCAATCTGCAAAGTATTCAATCAATAAATCACAGTGCATTTTGCAAAGAGAAAATGCCATCACATTTTATTGACCAATTATTTTCTCATTTTAATGCAATATCATCATTAGAATCTCGACGTTGCGGCAATTATAATGGAGGCTCATTATGCAGTGTATCCTCACGGTCCCAAAAGTGGTCCCAGGCCCACAGGTTGAGAACCTCTGCAGTGGACCCAGGCCCACAGGTTGAGAACCTCTGCAGTGGTCCCGGGCCCACAGGTTGAGAACCTCTGCAGTGGACCCAGGCCCACAGGTTGAGAACCTCTGCAGTGGTCCCAGGGCCACAGGTTGAGAACCTCTGCAGTGGACCCAGGCCCACAGGTTGAGAACCTCTGCAGTGGTCCCAGGCCCACAGGTTGAGAACCTCTGCAGTGGTCCCAGGGCCACAGGTTGAGAACCTCTGCAGTGGTCCCAGGCCCACAGGTTGAGAACCTCTGCAGTGGTCCCAGGCCCACAGGTTGAGAACCTCTGCAGGGACCGACAGAGAAGAGATGGAGGGAAAAGAGCCGAGGGCGGACCGCCGCCCACCTCTCTGCCAAAGGTCAGAGGTCAAGAACGTTATGGAATTACGAGGGGTTGGGGGGGCTGTTAAAAAACGCTCAAAGGCTCGCTATGGGGGTCAACCGGTCAAAAATGCACGACACACACACACACACACACACACACACACACACACACACACACACACACACACACACACACACACACACACACACACACACACACACACACACACACACACACACACACACACACACACACACACTCCGGTGGGGGGGTCAAAGAGCCAGCTATAGCCGCCACCACAGCGTATACATCAGCAGATAATCCAGCGCCATAAAAAAAAGGGAGGCAGTGGAATAACATTAGTGTTGATGAGTTACAGGCACACATAAATCCTAGCTGGCAACATTCACACCGCAGAGAGTAGACCCCCACAGGACTAAACACCCATATATCGGCACACCATTCACACATAGACCCCCACAGACCTCCACAGATCCCCACAGGACTAAAAACCCATATATCAGCACACCAAGCACGCCCCAGACCCCCACAGTATACTAAACACCTTTATACAGTATCAGCACTTCCCACTTTAGTCTCTTATCTCGACGAAACGGAATAAATGGAATGTACAGAATAATCTCGATTATGCTGTGTACACATTGTATGATATTTACTTTAGTTTAATATTTTGGTGTCATGCAGTGTTGTTGGCACAGGAAATATATTGTACTGTAAAAAAAAATGGTGTCTGAATAATCCCGTAAGGGATGGGCTGCAAAAGGCAGTCAGACATGTAAATAAAATCATTCGTTCATTCATCCCTAAACACCACGGACCCCCACAGACTCCCACAGACCCTCACAGTACTATAACACCTATATCAGTACAACCTTCACACCCCAGAACCGCATTCTCACCTTCTAATATATAGATAGCAAACTAATTCTGCCAGCCAACTCGGTAGCGTGCTGGTCTAATCATTAGACTACGAATCCCGCTGCCGCCACTATTTTTCCAACAACCGTGGACTAGATTATTTTGCCGATAAAGTACAGTTTTAGACCACGACGGAGGGGCGCCGTCTCTAGCGAACTTGAGCCACGGGAGACACCACCGAACACACTAAAGCGCACAAGTTGCCGTGTCGACCGTTGCGCAGTTCACTAAAGCCAACTCAGCCCCGTTCGAGTTGCAACCCGATATGGACAGAATAGTAAACGATCAGTGCCCATACCCGAGGCGGGGTTGGCGAAAGGGCCTTTCTGTGTGGAGTTTGCATGTTCTCCCTGTGTCCCCTATAGGGCAGGGTCATCTAAAAGAGTTGCGATATTGAGGGGGCAGAAAACAGCAAGGTCACGTGGTTCATGTACTCGTGCGAGCCCATAGACTCCAATGCATACCGTAAACTTCCGGTTGTCCCCATTCAATATAAGTCTATGTAGAATGCCATTGCACTGGCCCCATGAAGTGAACGGAGTTTGCGTAACTCTGTCTTACTCTATGGCTCTGCCCTATAGGGTAGGTATACCCTCACAAAGAAAACATGCAGTAATCCTGGTCTCTACAAACCTACTGCCCTATGGCAATGCCAACACCGAGCAATATTTATATATACAAACTAAAGAGAAACCAAATCTATATGTCTAGTGGCGTCGTCAGGACTTAAAAAGCTAAATGGAAACGGTGTTAGGCCATGGCAAGCACCAGCGCTGGTCGGGATCAAATTAATAAATAAACAAACAAAGACATAAATACATAAATAAATAGATAGGCATGGCATCCCCCACTAGTGTGGGGACATTCAGACCCAAATGACGCACCCTCCGGTGCCTATGATACTGTATGGCTACAGAGAGAACTCAAACCTAAAGGATACAGAGAAATCTAACCTATATAAATGATACAAAGGAACCGATCCTAAATTATACACACAAGCCAAACCTACATGCCTAGATACAGTACATACACAGAAACCAAAGCTATGTAGAAAAAGGTTTTCACAGCAGGAAAACAAAGCGTCATTTAGGTAAGGAAAGGATTAATCTAATTATAATACTGTGAGCTGTGCTGTTGCTATACTGTAGGTGTAGGTGATGCTGTTTACACACGATGCCACAATGTGTCACAATGACACACTGGCATGATGTCACCGCAACACATTGTGTGAGCTTGTAGAAATGCATTATAGGGCTTGCCTTAATATTACATGTTTTGTAATAATAACAATCTACAAAGTAACTAGTTACTAAACTTTTCAAATAGTTGTAGTGGAGTAAAAGTATTGGAAATTGGAAATACTCAAGTAAAGCACAAATACCTCAAAATGTCACTTAAGTACACTACAGTACTCAAGTAAATGCATTTAGTTACCACTGCAGGCAGACAGACAGACAGACAGACAGACAGACAGACGGACAGCAAGGTGAGTGACAGCCATGTGAAGCGGTGCGTGCATGTACGCATGGGAGGGAAGGTGACACCGGGGAACAGGACTTCACAGCACACTGAAGCCTCCAGGCGTCAATAACGTCTGATCTGGGAGCAGCGAAGGACGTTTCATTTCATGTGACTGTCCTCTGGGACTCCTGAGCCCCAGATTGAGTCTTATAAGGCTTTTGAATTCATCAGAAGAATCGACGTTTTGACGCTGACACTGACAGACCAAAATGAAATTCCAGGGCGCTGAATGGGAGTGCAGGGACACAGTTGAAAAGAATTGAGACGTATGTTGGAAGTATAGCCATATATTATATAACCTCCACCACTGGAGGCTGGTTGTGGAATGAGGGAGATTTTGGGTTACATGCTGTCACAGGCTGAAATAAAAAACATAGGGTTCAAATATAGACATCATCACACCCGGACGTTATGCGGGAACGGCCTACTTAGTGGAAAATAAAATCACACCCGTGTGAAGTGAGGGGCGCTTTACCAACCCTTATCTTACATCATCACAATATCATAACATAACATGTATAACAATTTGCTCACACACACACACACACACACACACACACACACGCACACGCACACGCACACGCACACGGCTAAAAGACAGTGTGCACGCACAGCATCGAACCTGCCTGGGGCCAATCAGTGCTGAAGGATCCTCCTCATTAGGCAGTGCATCGATCAGGTTATTGATCCACAGATCTAACATCTGATCTGGGAGCAGACCACAAATACAGCGCACACATGGCCAGGAAGAGCCACCGCGCTATTGGCTGCTGCAAATGGCCTGCCTGGGAGCAGCCAGAGCCATAGAGAGTGAGACAGAGTTATGACAAGTCCGTTCACTTCATGGGGCTTCAGTCCAATGGTGGCTCTCCTACATACAGACTTCTAACAGTGACAAAGTCCTGGACCGGAAGTTGGCATAATGCACTGGACTCAGGCAACAGTCCAGCTTTAATGATCTTAAACCCCTTTATTTTAGATCGTTTTTTTTGTAATAGTACAACACAAACATTACAGAGACTTTAGTTGTCATTGTACAATACTTTAAAACAGTTGTCATGTGGCACACATGACAACTGTTTATCATCGACCTTTATCATCGACCTACTGCTTCCTAAAAACAATGTCAGATCTCAGATCCTCCAGCAAAGGTCTGCTAGAAATACCTGCGTCCAAGTTGAAAAACAAGGGTGACCGGGCTTTCGCAGTGGTAGCTCCTACCCTATGGAATGCCTTGCCCCTGGCATTGAAAAATGCTGAATCAGTTGACTGTTTTAAGAGACTCCTAAAGACTCATTTATTCCGTAAATATTTCTCCCATGTACCTTTGGACTGAGCCATTTTATAGCCCTATGTTCTGCCTTGTTTTGTTTTTGTTCTGCTTATTTATATTATTATTATTTACAACTGTATTTGTTGTTTTTTCTGTGCTTCTATTTGTTTTTACTGTGTCAATTGTTCAGCACCTTGTAGCTTTGCTTCGAAAGGTGCTTTATAAATAAATTACTTACTTACTTACTTAAAATGGCTCTTATTTGCACCGCCCTTGTTGAAAACAATTAATTTCAAACTCCAGCTTGTCACTGTTCATGAACAGCACTCGAGTGCTCGGTTTCTGCCCCATCAATGTCGTAACTCTGTCTTACGGCTCTGGCTGGGAACAGAGTAATCTAGTAAGAGAGAAAGCGACACTAGCGTTGACTCCCATTTTAACAGTGCTCATTCTATCTCAATGGGATAGTTCCGATGTTTGGAACTATAGCCCTATAGGCACCCGCTTTGCAGCGAGATCAAAGCGTGTCGCCACTCTCTTACTATTCCACTCGGGCTGGGAGCAGCCCGCTGCTGAGCGACGATTGGCTGTCTACAGGGGTTGTAGGCGGGGCTGGGGGAGGAGGGACAGGAAGGTGGGGGTTGAAATGGAGACAATGATGACTTGCTGTGTTGATTGTTTTGTCTTCATTAAAGTGATTTTCTTCTTCCCCCTTTTTTAACCAGGCAGGTTACATTGATATGTTGTATATTGCTGGTAGAACAAACACTAAGTAGTACTTAGGATATACACTGTGTCGTGTGTCGTTAGTAGTAGTAGTAGTAGTATCATCATCATGATCTTCATGAGAATCAGGGAAAGAGGCGACAGACAGACAGACAGACAGACAGACAGACAGACATGCGGTCTCGGTTGTCACGGAGACAGCAGAATGACAGCCACGGTGTAATCTGTCCAGAACAACCCCCCCAACCCCCATGCCTCGTTAGCCAATCACTATGCTAACATCCACATCATTAACACCTGGATTCCCCCCGTGTGCATTTCGCCACAGGCCATGACTTTACAACCTGTCATTTTCATCCACTTGTGGCTCTCGTGCATTCACAGCAGCACCTACATGCAGGGCTGGACTGAGACTAAAATTCGGCCCGGACATTTTCTCAGAATTTCAAACAGAGTCAGTGTTGATGATGCTAATGAAGGCTCTGTTCCATCCTGGTCAAACAGAGTCAGTGTTGATGATGCTAATGAAGGCTCTGTTCCATTCTGGTCAAACAGAGTCAGTGTTAATGATACTAATGAAGGCTCTGTTCCATTCTGGTCAAACAGAGTCAGTGTTGATGATGCTAATGAAGGCTCTGTTCCATTCTGGTCAAACAGAGTCAGTGTTGATGATACTAATGGAGGCTCTGTTCCATTCTGGTCAAACAGAGTCAGTGTTGATGATGCTAATGATTGATCGGCTCTGTTCCATTCTGGTCAAACAGAGTCAGTGTTAATGATGCTAACGAAGGCTCTGTTCCATTCTGGTCAAACAGAGTCAGTGTTGATGATGCTAATGAAGGCTCTGTTCCATTCTGGTCAAACAGAGTCAGTGTTGATGATGCTAATGAAGGCTCTGTTCCATTCTGGTCAAACAGAGTCAGTGTTAATGATACTAATGAAGGCTCTGTTCCATTCTGGTCAAACAGAGTCAGTGTTAATGCTGCTAATGAAGGCTCTGTTCCATTCTGGTCAAACAGAGTCAGTGTTGATGATGCTAATGAAGGCTCTGTTCCATTCTGGTCAAACAGAGTCAGTGTTGATGATGCTAATGATTGATCGGCTCTGTTCCATTCTGGTCAAACAGAGTCAGTGTTGATGATGCTAATGAAGGCTCTGTTCCATGGGGAAATCACGCATGCATACTCTCTATACTAGGCATTGTGATGGCATATCGTCCTTCATGTCAGAAAGCTTGGTGTGAAGACACTTAAGGACAATAATATACTAATCGTGGAGGCAGTACAATAATTATACTAATGGAGGAGGCCGTACAGTAATGATGTGATGTTGGCAGTTTTGTTTGTGTCGACTCGGGTCGATATATTGAAAAAGCACAGGGAACAAACGCTACGACACAATGGGTTGAAGGCAGTGGTGGAAAAAGTACTCAATTGTGTTACTTAAGTAAAAGTACCAATACTGCAATTTATAACTACTTCGTTACAAGTGAAAGTAAGGAATTAAAAATGTACTGTATACGAAATGTATAGGGTTGAAGTGGTTAATGTATGTTTTCTAATCAAAATTAAAAGTAACTAGTAACTGAAGTTTTCAAATAAGTGTAGTGGAGTAAAAGTACAACTTTTAGCTCTGAGATGTAGTGGAGTAGAAGTAAAAGTACTGGAAATTGGAAATACTCAAGTAAAGTACAAATACCTCAAAATTGTACTCAAGTACAGTACTTAAGTAAAAGTACTTAGTTACTTTCCACCACTGGTTGGAGGACCGTATGCTTCTGCATGGTACAACAGCTGGCCAATTAACTGGAAATATATCTAAATGATTTGTCTTTTGACCTAATTCTGTCCTGTCCTTTCCTCCTCCTCAATGCTCGTCCTTTCCTTGCCCCCCCCCCCCCTGGCACAAACCATTTAAACGTTTGAGAACTATCGCACACTGATTTAAAAGGCATTTTGTAGAATCGTGAAACTTTATTTATTTTTTGGTTTGTACAATGTGTGCAGCGTACTGTGTAGGATGTAAAATTAATAACAACAATAGTGGGGGGAAATGAAACAGAGAAAAGCCATTCAGTAGTTTTACACTAATATAGGATTAAAATAGATCAGTGTACTGTATGTGCAATATGTAGGCTACGGCGTGACATATTGCATACAGCTGCATTTATCAGTGGCTGCCACAGTATACCGTACCGCAGTGAAAAAATAACTGACTTAGTTATTTTACTAGACGTACTGCTCTCAAAACTACAACTTTACTGTATATAGTTACTGGATTACAGTGTTGTTTTTGGCAGCAAATTTAGATTTTAGTTTTAGTCATAGTCTCTTGAATAGTTTTCATTTAGTTTCAGTCACATTTTAGTCACCTGGAATGTTGTAGCGTTAGTCTAGTTTTAGTCGACTAAATATCATAAGATTTTAGTCGACTAAATCTACAGTTGATTTAGTTGAACAAAATGTATTTGGCGCGGGCCTTGATGACCTTGATGTTTTTTTCACTTGCTGAAAATAGCCTACAAACTCACAACTAATTTTTAAATAACTTATACTGGATCTCTTGTCCACTAGTCCCATCCTAACATTTTAGTCTAGTTCATTTGTTGACGAAATTGTCAATATATTTAGTCTTAGTTTTAGTCGTCATAGCTTAGTTTTCATTTAGTTTTTATTCCGTTTTCTCCAGTGGAAAAAGGTAGTCGACTAACTCATTTTTTGTCATAGTTTTAGTCGACGAAAACAAACACTGCTGGATTATAAAAGTAGTTACGCCTTGTGAGAAAGGACCCATCGTATAGGCTCACAAGGTGAGAACAATAATACATGGTTTTGGTGTTTTAAACAATATGTTATAATTTAGCTATTGAAAAATAGCAGATCTACAAGCTCACTCGGTGGCGCTATGAGCTTGTAGGTCTGCTATTTTTTTTAAATGAAAATATTTATTTCATAAAACTGGAGGATTTAGAAGATTGTATTTTTATTTTGATGTCAGGCCTACATGTGTTATATAGCGCTTTTATCCAAAGCGCTTTACATATATATTGTGCATTAAACATGCACCCATTCCCACACCGATTGGTGGAGGAAACCATGCAAGGCACCAACCTGCATGCCCATGGGGAGCAATTAGTGGTTCAACCAACGTCTTGCTCAAGGACACTTCGACACTAACTCTGATATAAACATGCAGATATACTGTATATCAAATGACTGTGAAGGAATAATATGTCTAGATATTATTCCTTCCTTGGGTGTCAGTGTCCAGAATCCAGATGGACCACATCCCCGCAGAGCTCTATCAATATCCTCCCATCTGATTATTAAACCCATGCGGTGCATGCTGGGAGACGACGATAACGCACCGATCGTTATCATACAGAATGAGTCAACATTATAACAGAACCTGCACCGGCCCGGCTAAAATAGAAAAGCCCAATAGGCTCCAGATGCATATTATGCCATTTTGGAAATAACTCGTCCTGATTCCGGGCCTCTTCCTTCACAGATGTTACCACTGATATTAATTAAGGATCTGTTAAATTCTGGCCAAACAGAGGCCCCATCCAGACGGAAAACCAGCGTTTTGGGTGACCGAATACGGTCATTTTTTAAACAGTTAACTGCTGTGCACAGGAAATATGCATTCTCTTCCTGAACCGATGACGCCTATAGCCTTCCCCACCCGCATCCGCCCACTCCAATAACAACAAAGTGCTGCATGTGCTACTGAGTGCGATATAGGGCTTCTACAGTGATAGATATGAAACAAATAACACCTATGTGAAGTGAGGGGGCGCTCTTATCATTACATCATCATACATCATCTCATGAACAAATGGAGCGTACGTCGTAGCCTGCGGAGTTAGTTCAGTCAGAAATACTCGAGGGGGTTCATGCCGTGCTCAAGGCGCATACTATACTCAAGGGGTTAACATGCTGCATTACTATGTGGGCGTATAAGTGTGTGCAAGTCCCACAATTAATTTGCCGATGTGGCAGTGAGTTGTCTGACTGAACTGAATGTATGTGATTGGTTGGTTAAATTTATTTGGCGGACAATTGACCTAATTTCTCCTTTCATTGTCAATGGCAAAATATTGAGACGTGTGGGGACAAAAGCTGTATATAGGAGGGGCTCTTATCATCATACATCATCTCATTCCGGCCAATCACAATTTGCGTCCTCACCTTCGTCTTCCATGTTTTGTGTTTACACAAACCCTCAAAGCTAGGACGGGCTATAGCGCACCTCAAAAATAGATACCTCATTGGCCGCTGCAGTCCATTGGAGGCACGCTGCGCCACGTTGCCACTCACGTGACCATACGGGCCAGTCACGGCGTGTCTTTTCCGGGACTTGTCTGTCAGACGCGAATGTCCGCTCAGTGACGCACACGGAAGCTTCTGTGAAGCACTAGTCTTGCGTTTGCCTGCGAAGACCTAGTTACCACACTGCTCCGGGCAGCGCACCCCCCGCGCCTCACGCCTCCCAGTTCTTCTGCCCCTTTTTCCATATGGTTGTCAAGTTTTCCTTTTACTTTACACCCGACGTAAACAAGTCTGGTTTTATCCTCGTAGCAGGTTTTATATTGACCTTTTACAAATGTCAATCAAGCTTGTTAAATTGTTAAATGTAGACCCAGGGATCATTGGACGACCTGCTCTACCTCCTGAGCCACAGCCGCCCTTCACTCGTGTGAAGTGAAGGGCGCCCTTATCGTCATCGATCAGCATACATCATCATCACATTCTGTGCTCAGCCAATCAAATCATCTCAAATTTGCCAAACACAAACTCACAAAGCTGGGCATAGGAGGGGCTATAGTGGTCCTCAAAAAGGTTGAGAACCACTGTACGGAACAGAGGCTTAATTAATTAGCATCATCGGTAACACCTGTGAAGGAAATCGGAAGAGGCCCGGAAGTATTCAGTATTTAAGTCCGACGTCATTTTGTAGTCATACGTTACGTCCGGGTCCAAGTGGCACCAGCTCCCGTCCGCATCTCATTGTAAAAAGAATATCTAAAGCGTGAATCTTTTTACAATTATGTTATTTTTCAGAAAGGAAGCCATTGAGGGTTAAATGGGTCTTAATGCTTCCAACTCGAGTAGAATTATTAATGTTCTGTACAAGTGTCCATGACAAAGAAAATATATGATGTGGAGACAATAAAGACTATTATTATCATTATTATTGAAGGTGGTAACAGTCCATTTGCTCACGGGGGCATATTTAAGAATGTGTAGAGGCTTGAGTATGTTGAATCTAGTTTGCATTAATGAGGATTTAGTTGACACAATGAAATAAAATGGCGATAGTATCCAGTGTGGGGCAGACGGCCTGTCACAGCCAGATTTAGGAGAGCAGCAGCTTTGTTGTTGTGAGGAAAGCGGTAAAATGAGACTTTCATGGTTGTTTTCGTCTCAGATTTAGTCCGACGGGGCGTCACAGTATAACTCTATGGGGACACAAAAGCGACACAAAAGTAGGACCCGGAAGTATCTCTGGAGGGGGCGCTCACGTCACGGCTAAAATACTGAATAGGAAGATGGCGTTATTTCCAAAATGGCTGCTGTGCACGATGGAACCTATTTATACCGGTGTTGTGAATTAACTTTATTATGTCACGCCTAATAAAAAATCCATATAAAATAGCCTGCAATGTAGGAACCTGAATGTGCACATTAAACATTATGTACTGTAGCACGAAGTGGACTTTAATGACACGACAATAAGGCAACTCAAGGTACGTCTTAAAGAGCTGTATGCTGAATGCAACAAATGGACCTCGAATGAATGAATGTTCCTGCTTTAATGTTAAGGTTCATCTTGATGTAGTGTTCACAGCACAGGACACTATAGCCTGTGTGATTTCTGCTCTAGAAGGGCGGGTGCCGCGGCAAAACCAGAGAGGTTTTAGTACTACAACGGTATAGTACTTTATATTACCCCCTGTGACATACTGGCGTCATGTCCAGTGGGTGTACTTGTACAGTTAGAGTACATCAAGCTGCCTCACAGGCTACAGAAACAGGAGATAGGCTGCTACCCTATGGACATGAAGAAAATGCCAGCACTCATTCTCTGTCCTTTTTCTGCTTCGGCAGTACTTTCTTGCTACCCTATATATGGGCCTCATGGCTCGGCAAGGCTTAATTAGGCCTACTCCGACACCTGTTTTGGTCCGACAGTCATCAAAACGACAACCTATACCTCTATCCCTAACCGCAAGCACGGGAGCAGCGCATGTTCGAGCGGTATTACGTGCAGAATGATCCCCTTTAGGGTTTACACTCGCACAAGAGGTGACTGTAATTCAGTCAGACAACTCACGAATAGATTTACCCAATATTTATTATAGAATGAGAATACATAAGTGTGCATACGATATTAGACTTGGCGTTCGGCAACTGCTGCATTTTCTCCCTGCTCGGCGCGATTAAACACCATCGTAAAACATTAAGAGCAGGGAGATAGATGTACAATAAAACCCCCCATGAGGAACATAAATGACAGAGCCCACCGGTGGTGCTGGGGTGGTGGTGGGAGCAAACATCACATAACAACCAGGAACCATAATTATGCAGAAGGAAGGCAGGAAGAGCCTGCAGACTGGTGAGCTTAAGTAGCCCGCCCAATTGGTCAGACGTGTGGGACTTGCACACACTTATACACCCACGTAATGCAGCATGTTAACCCCTTGAGTATAGTATATGCGCATGGAATGAACCCCCCTCGAGTATGTCTGCATGAACTAACTCCGCAGGCTATACGCATAATTTATGTGAGAGACTGCAACTTTGTCACATGGTTTCAGACCAAGAAAACAGCAGAGGGCGCTGTTTTTTCCCATTTTTTTGCCGATGGATTCCCAGATTGGCTGGAGACAGTGGAGACACACAGACAGAGCAGACCCTCTTACAGACGGTGTGACTCCTGCAGAAGACACATGATGCCGTGTACAAAAAAATAGCCAAAATAAGCCAATCTACAAGCTCATAGCAGCACACGGCGATGCGACACGATGCTGTGAGCTGGAAGACGAAATATACAGAGACAGCAGGTTGAGAGTGACTAATGGATTTACAGAGAGTGTTGTGAGTGTGTGTGTGTTTAAGACACAGATGCACATATTTCTCCAGACATTCTTCAGCCTCTCACAGTGCTGTATTATTATTACTGAATATTGTCGCTGTCTGCATGGCAGAAACCCGTTATCTCCTTATTCTAACTTTAGTTTTTATGTTACCACCCCCCCCCCCCCCCCCCCATAAATGAATGCTCTACTTACTACCTCATATAGTTAGTTGTGAGCGCTCTCTCGCTCTCTCTCTCTCTCTCTCTCTCTCTCTCTCCCTCCATCTTTCTCTGCAATTCTGTTTTTGAAAACATCATAATCTTCTGATGCACCTATAATCTCTCTCTATAGAATTGCCTTTCTTTCACTGTCTGTCTGTCTGTGTCTCCCCCTCTCCCTCTATCTCTCTCTCTCTCTCGTTAGCTGCTGCATTCACTTTGCTCTGTGCCTCTGTTACCGTAGCAACTGATAGTGATGCTGGGCTAGAGACTCTGTGTTGCAGTGGATGTGGAGAGAGAGAGAGGAGAGAGAGAGAGAGAGAGATAGAGAGAGAGGCGTGCACACATGCGCGCGCGCACACACACACACACACACACACACACACACACACACACACACACACACACACACACACACACACACACACACACACACACACACACACACACACACACACACACACACACACACACACACACACACACACACACACACACACACACACACACAGAAGACAACTAGACATGAATATATATTACACGGGGGGGGGCTCTTTTTCAATTGAGGGGGAGAACACAGGGGGGGGGGGGGACAGAGGAGATGAGAGGGGCCAAAACACATACGGTCCAACAGATCTGAGATCAGTCATGGCAGGAGGAGAAGGACAACAGTCACCTAGAGTCACCTACTGTATATAGCTCATGTTCACATCATGTCCATACGTCCATAAGTCCACACAATGGAGCTATGGGACTGCCATTGGATTTTCAATGTCATATGAAAGCAGGGAATCATAGCTTCAAATTGACATATTGGTTGTTCAGTTTGACTCACCAGTTTTGGAGATATGGCTTATAGAGTAATGTCTTGCAGAAAACAGCCAGTTGAGAAAACAGGCTTGAAAGGCTCACTTCTGTGGTCTCTAACATTACACCTATGTTTAAATTAAGCAATTATTTCATTAACATGTCGATTTCAGCTCCGACATATTTCAGACATGCTCTAGTATGTGAAGAGTCTGCCTGTGCTATTAACTAAATTTTGAAGGGAAAAATAAATAACTTTTTTATGGTGAAAAGCTGGAGTTTGAAATATTTATATTACTACAGGTAGTTGTTCTGACCAAGCAATTGGTTGAAATAGTGATTGATTGATTGATTGATTGAAATATGTATTAACAGTTTGCAGAAGTACAGTACATTTCCAGCACAACTCAATACAAAGACTGTTAACTGTGAGTGGACAACCCAATAAAGCATTACACGTGTTTACAAGAGGGTCCACCTTGTTCAATTCATCAAAACATTTAGAGACGTACAAATAGACACTTCTATATAGCCAAAGAACAGAACAGTGCTATCCAGTACATGCTGAAATGGGCATGACAGCACACCTAGCCGTTAATAGAAGATATAATATAATAATAATAATATAATAAAAAGATTTGAGAACGGATTGATCACGTTAGAAATATCATCAGTTGTGCTGATTAGTGATTAGACAGTTTTGTCAGAGCAGCAGCATTATTGTCTCAGGAATGGAACAAAAAGGGAAGGTATAAACTCCTGTATTCTTAACAACAACAAAACAGCATTTACCACGGTGGTACATGGAGAGTTCCAGACCCACAGGAACGCGCCCAGGGTCGCATCCATGTGTAAAAATGTCCTTGGGCAAGACTCTGAACCCCTAATTGCTTCCGATGTGCAGGTTGGTGCCGTGCATGCAGGTTTCCTCCACCATCGGTGTGTGTGTGTGTGTGTGTGTGTGTGTGTGTGTGAAAATGAGTGAGTGAATGCAATGCACGATCAATGTAAAACGCCTTGGATAAAAGGCGCTATAATGGCAATTTAACCCAATGGTTCCCAAACTTTTTCATGTCAAGGACCCCCAAATTGACACTAATTAGTAATTAGCCCACGGACCCCCATTTGAAAAGATATGCCAGGGACCCCCATAAGAGAAGATATATTTACGGCTCTAGCAGTGATTCGCAACCCGTTTTATTTCAAGTAACCCCAGTTAGACATTTCATGTCATTTCTATCTCTGATATATATTGTAAAAATCTATGTTAATTTAATTTGCTTCCATTTGTACACTGTCCGAGTTACAGACCCAAAGGCTCCATTTGGTTCCAAAATATCATTTAGCTGGGGACCCCCTGGAACTCCCTCAAGGACCCCTATGTTTAGGCTTTAGGCTTTATGCACAGCAGGCACGACAGAACATGTCTGCTCTGTTCTTTGGCTATATAGAAGTGTCTATTTGTACGTTTTGATGAATTGAACAAGGTGGACCATCTTGTAAACAAGTGTAATGCTTTATTGGGTCGTCCACTCACAGTTAACACAACAGTCTTTGTATTGGTTTTACTTGAAATGTACTGTGATTCTGCAAACTGTTAATACATATTTCAATCAATCAATCAAACCAATGATTCTAACGAAGGCTCTGTTCCTGTATATAGCACATTGGTTCTGACTTCTTGGGGCACTATACCCTCCTTAGCCGCAATTTGCAGTTCCAATACCCTCCATTGACTCCCCACTCATCCAATTTGCGTTTGCGATCTCCTTGTATTAAACAATGTTAAACTCACCAACATTGCAGCTCTAGGCCAAGCTTGAATTCTCCTCTTTCAATCTGCCAAGCTTTTGTTTCATAATAATCCACCGTAGACATGTTATGAGCTACTAAGTGTTGGGGTTTGGAAGCACTCGTCGAGGTCACTGAACGGCCCTGTGTACCATCTATTTAGAGTTGGCACATAATGCAGGAGGCAGCAGCACGACCTGTTAATAAAAACAAGTCCATTCTCTCTCTCTCTCTCTCTCTCTCTCTCGCTCTCTCTCTGCAAACAAATAAAGCCACAGATACATACGTAAGCCCCATTGTAAAAAAAAACAGTACAGCACTATCTCTCCCTCCGTTTCTGGCACAACAGCGCCCCTACTGGTACTGATAGTCAAACTCGTGCTCATTAATGTCACATACATAGGTGAACAACACGGAAATTGCTGTTCCTTGGAGTGATTGCACCACTCAAAAATCACACCCGTGTGACCTGCACCTGAGTGGTGCAACTCCCCCTCTCTCTCTTTCTCTCTCTCTCTGGCACAACAGCGCCACTTTTGCCCCTACTGGTACTCTAAACATAGTCACAACATAGGTTGGGACGGACATTGCTGTTCCTTGGAGCGGTTGCACCACTCAAAAACGGCGAAAACTAATCTTTGAACGTTTCTATAGCTTCGTGACAATAATGACGTGCCACCAATCTGCATTCCATGTTGAAGGTGGAAGAGAATATGTGTCCAATTTCCTCTCCCTGTCATTATGGACAGTGTGTTTAATTAGCATTGTGGGCTTCACACGGCCAGCTTTCACATTTAATTCCATGTCATTTGCTGGAGTAATTAACTGTATTATGTAAACGGAGCCTGGCACTCTAAAACTTAACATTCATCTGTGGCAGATATAAAAGAAAGCCTGCCCGTCGCATACTCCACTATCCACAGGGAGGGGGCGCTCTGGTGGCACGGGGGGGGGGGGGGGGGCATACGTTGGTCCGAAATACCAGTGTTCCGACATGCGTTGCCGGGTTTGGCCTGACGTCGAAATTTAAAATACGTCTTCTAAATCATGACAATTTTCTGAAAAACGCATGCTTCTATATCAGTGGTGCTCAATATTTCATGTCAAGGACCCCAAGAATTATACAAAATTGGCTGCCGACCCCCATCTGAAAATATTTTGTTCCAGAAACCCCCCCCCCAGAAGCAAAGATTTTTCTAAAATAGCAGATGTACAAGCTCGTAGCGCTATGAGCTTGTACATCTATTCGGACTATTGCGTGTCGGACTGTTAGCACGTCGGACCACAGATATGCACCCTGGTGGTGGCGCAGTAGTAAAGTCCCTTCCCCACCACCACAGAGTGTGGGTTCATGTGAATGTGTTTCACAGCATGTACTCTGCCAGCAGGGGGCGCTGGGCGGGAGGAGTAGGACGAAGGCTATACGTCCTCGCGGTGGGGGCTCCTCACTGGCAGGTGAGTCAGTAGGATACAACAGTATATGTCCTCGCGGTGGGGGCTCCTCACTGGCAGGTGAGCCAGTGGGATTACAACAGTATGTCCTCCCGGTGGGGGCTCCTTACTGACAGGTGAGCCAGTGGGATTACAACAGTATGTCCTCCCGGTGGGGGCTCCTTACTGACAGGTGAGTCAGTATAATGAGTATATAATACAACAGTATGTCCTCCCGGTGGGGGCTCCTCACTGGCAGGTGAGTCAGTATAATGAGTATATAATACAACAGTATGTCCTCCCGGTGGGGGCTCCTTACTGGCAGGTGAGCCAGTGTAGTTAGGTTGGTTGAGACGCTAATCCCTTCCGCTCAGCAGCGGGCACGCTCCTCCGCTTTAAAAAAAATAGCTTTTTGTCTCACAATTAAACGCTTTAAAGCAAGATTTAACTATCTCTCTGCAATTAGCTTTTTTAATTCTGTCCAATTTAAGCCTTATCATAATTCAAAGGATGCTGTGTGTGGCACGCTGAAAACAACAGATTTTCCGGGCTAGGTGAGTATATTCCATATTGTGGGATGTCACATGACAGCGGGCCGTCAGTGCGCTGCCCCAACATGAGTCAGTGGAGCGTCAGAGACGGCGCGCAGCCGCAAAGACCACGCCCCGCCCTCGACATCATCGTTGAGCACAGATACCCGTCAATCTCCCTGATCAATCAGACTGATTACACAACGGCTGTGCTCCAATCCTGCGGCGACTAAAATGTTTGACGCTGACGCTCGCCGCTGGCCAGTGGCGTACTGGTGGTAGGTTACACTCACACACTCCCTCTTAAATTGCCATGTGTTAAAATGAAGAAACTAATAGCTGTTCTCTGGGCTGGAAATACCCCGCAGAAGAAATATGACGAATTGTGATTTACCACTCTACTACTGGAACCCTGTGTAGAGCTTTAGAACTGTCCCTGATAGGGAGAGAAACCGCACCGGCCTAAGTGACAGTTTTTCCCTGTGAAAGGAAGGATTTAAGTTGAACATTTTGATACCCACCTAAGTTGACTGACTGTGTGACCATTTCAGTTAATAAATGCCCGCGTAGGCAACCCTTTCCACGACTCCTGCTTAAAGAATAATTCAGTGATTTGGATAAAACCCTGGTCCGCCCCGGGTAACAAGATGTGCACATGCACGTACTACAGTGGGGGGGGACATGCGACAGGCCAACAGCACGCACACCAAGGCCCGCCCCCGCTCGATCATGATTGGCGGAAGGCCCCTTTCTATCCTGATTGGATGAAGGCTGGGCCACCAAGCCAAAAACAAAACCTACGTTTTTTTGACCCCAGGGGTGAACTGGGGACAGGGAGGAACTCCTTATATGGTCAGCACACTCTATAGTAGGGAGGATTATCACAACAAAACAAAAATAAGTGAAATCACTGAATATACCTTTAATGTTGTTCAGAGGTGTCCACAATATAACGAGCTAAAAAAAATGGAACAAAGCCCAAGCATAACAAGCTAAAAATAAATGAAGAAAACAGGGGGAAGTTCCGGCTAGCTGACTAGATAGATAGCTTGTTATGGACTACTTACGGCTTTGGGAATGATGAAGTACCATTACATAGAAAGGACGAGCCAAGAAACACAACTCTGCCGACTGGCCCCCGCAAACAAACAAAACATAAATACAGACATAAGATAAGACGCCATTTGAACTTGAAATATGGGCTATTCTGCACAATGAGTACTTTTTATTTTGGTACTGGTACTTTAATTACTTTCGCACTTTTACTCAAGCACATATTTTACTTTCTATATTGCATAGTATTTCTTTATATTCTTGCTTTTACTGAAGCAAATAATGTGAGTATACCTTTTCCACCAGTCTGAGCCTAGCAGGTTCCACACCCACCCTGACTTAAACAGCAGGGCCTGGAGGTACACAGAGAGAGAGAGAGAGAGAGAGAGAGAGAGAGAGAGAGAGAGAGAGAGAGAGAGAGAGAGAGAGAGAGAGAGAGAGAGAGAGAGAGAGAGAGAGAGAGAGAGAGAGAGAGAGATAGGGGATCAACGCAGAGAACTGGGTCACCTTCATGCTCAATAGTGACGCATTGTGTGTGTGTGTACTGTGTGTGTGTGTTGCTTGTAGATCTGCTATTTTGGGCTGGCGACACACGGGTGTGAGAGTGTCACACGCTACTACGTACGAAAGATTCAAGCAACCAGGTGTATTAAAACAATTAAGCGCCAAATATAAGCGGCTAGGGCAACGTTATTTTCTAGTCGCTTTCGAGCATGTGGTTCTCAAACATTTCCATGTCAATGGCCGCCAGATTAATATGTAAAGATTGGCCACATACCGACGTATGAAAATGTGTCGGGCCAATGAGTGACCCCCATACAAGATCTATGTTTTTTTTTAGCTGATCTACAAGCTCTACAGGATACAATGTGTAATAAATAACCAATGTTTATACAATTTAGGCATTTAGCAGACACTCTTAATCCAGAGCGATTTACAGTAGGGTTAAAGGTTCAGAAACAACAAACGAGGCCCGAAAAACCGCAACCCGCAAGCGACAACAAGACCAAAGTTGCTTATAATAAGAAGACTTGGCAACACGAATGTTGGTGTTTGAAGTATTTGAAGTGTTTATATAGTATTTGAACATTAAACGCATCGTTCCTGTCTAGCATTAATCATTGTGTTTCTGTTCGGTTGGTCAGTGTCTGGGCCAGCCCAGGTATTTAACCAGGCTCCTGATCAGGTACAGGTGTTGCCAGTGGCAGACGGCAGAGGCTAACAGTTTTCCACTGTGTTCAGGAGCTGGGCTGGTCGCCTGTGTTTGTTACTGTTTCTTTCTTATTATTGTATCTGTATGTTGTATAGGAAAATTACTGCGGAAAATGAAGCAAAGTTAAACTCAACGGACATGTTTTGGAGATCAGTTTGTACTGGCACACGTAAGAGCTTCCACCTGGCCGTCGGCAACCAGTAGTGCCATTAAGTATAGGACTTTAGGCACTACACTTATAATGATTAGTCAACACTAGTTTTATTTCTTAAGTGAACGTAGCCTACAGGATGTGTAGATAGATTTGTAGCGCCCTGAGAGATGAATGGGTATCTGTCGTGACTCAGTGACTGTGTAGCGCTGTGTGGTCATGGATCGATCCTCTGGCAGCCCCGGGGCCCTGGAGTCACGGGCCGGGGTGAAACCACAGCCCCCTCCCCCCCCCCCCCCCCGGTAGTTCCGCCCCCTGTCCGTCTGTGTGTAATCCACGTAACTCGAGAACCGTTCGCCCGACCGACTTCACATTTGACACACGCGTGCCACACCACCGCAGGGGGTGCAGTGCCCGGTGTCGAGTCGGTCGGACCCACGTCTGACCAGAGCCGTCCCAAAAAGGTTTCTGCCCGGGCTCTGGACAGAGCCTCGATCTGCCCAGGGCCACATAATGGAGCTGACCTGTTCTGACATCCTTCCGACGTCTGCATAGACTCCATATTTGGGCATGGCTGACATAGAACTCCTTATATGGGCATACAAGGGAAACAGACATAATATCTGGGTGGGGGCATGCATTTCCAGCGTGCATCGTTCCAAGTAGGCCAGTGCCCAACGGGTATCACTGTAGAGGCCCCACGGGCACAGCTCTAGTTTTGAATAATTCTGAAAATGTTTAACAGCACAAATCTTCTCGTGTGGCGGTCCTTGGCAAAACATATTTTATGGTGGTCTGAGGTCAAATGCATATCACATTTGGGGGTCCTTGCAAATGCTTTAGACATACATAGAGCATGTGTTTTGCATGATGTTGGAGTTCTAAAGAAGACCATGGGTGGTGTTGGAGACGGAAGAAGAAGATGGATGAGACCAGAAGATTTAAGGAGCTGTCGATGAGCACATTATGGTTGTCGAGACATCTGCAGGTCTCCTTCACACACGCACGCACGTGTTGGTTGTACTATACTTTTGAGGACATCAACATTTCAGGATGGCAATTTTATGAACGGTTTCATTCTATGAATGACAATTTTGACAATATGCCTTTTTTTACCCTAAGCCGTGGGATAACCGATCTCATGTGTGACAGCGCTGCTATTTCTGACGTATAACACCTCAGTGTATATCAGACAAAACAGCGACTCTTAAGCCTTGAACCTATAACTTCATCCTCACTCCAACCTGAACCTCTTGCCTGAGTTGTAAGTTTAGCTGAAACAAATATATTTATTTTAAACAATCAAACAACCTATTGAGGCCCACGTACAAAATACTGTACAGTATGTCCTCTCATGAAAGTCTATTTCTAAAATTCTATAAGTTCTATTCTATCAACTTTAACTCTTGGCCCTCGCAAGTACAGTAAATAGTGCATTTATACAGCCCTTTATCCTATAAGGTGCATTACATTCACCCATTCACACACCGGAGGAAGACACATTAGGGCCCTTTTTTAAACTAGCTTCTTGCCACACACTGGCCCATTTTCCACCGGTTGGTTCCCAGTGGGAACCGGTTCAGTTCTTTTTGGTTTTTAGTCCATGAGCCAGAGCTCCAAAATTGAAACGTTAATTATGAATTGAGTGGAGCAAAACCATACCTATATTAGATTGTTATCACCATTAAACTTCCCCAATTGAGTACTTACACGAAGACAATGATTTATTGTATTACAAATTTTACATTTTTAAATATGCAAATGAGGCATTATGTAGGAAAATATGCAATATAATCAAAAATATGAAAAAGGTACTACTGTGGAAGGGTTATCATGTATTAATTTACTTGTATTGATCCTATAAACAATGTAATATAGGGTATAGTTTGCCCACCCATTTTGGAGCTCTGGCTCATGGACTAAAAACCAAAAAGAACTGAACCGGTTCCCATTGGGAACCAACCGGTGGAAAAGGGGTCCCAGTGCCGTCTCTATTATTTATATATCAAGGCAAGGAGCTAGTTTCAAAAAGGGGGCTAGGGGTTCAAAGACTCAAGGACACTTCAACACTAACTCTGGGGGAGCCCAGGATCAAACTGAGAATGGATTTCCCTAGTAAATCTGTGCACCTTTCGTTCAGTTGATTTTCAAGACGCGTGTGTTGTGGTGCAGAATGATTTGAACCCAATATGCAGAGTAACCACAGACAAATATAGCCGTTTAAGGGTTTAATCAAAAATAAGTCTTACACTGGAAATGTAAGCAGGGAAAAATCTCAGGAACGCAGGAAAACAGCAATGAGTAATGTAGCCAGAAAACAGGAACAAACAGGAATCCAGGAGCTTGCATCGACAACATCAAATTATGAACTGACACTGAAGTTTGCAATGAGTCCAGTCTTATAGGGGGAGGGTTGATTGACGAATTGTTCACAGGTGGAATGACGAGGGAGTTGGAGACAGGTGAGTGAATGTGACTGCAGAGTGGAAGGGGAAGTGGGAGTTGCCAGGTCTGACAAGGTTGCCAGGTCTGGCAAGGTCTGTGGAGAGACAGATCCTAACAGCGTGCGCACGTGCACGCACGCGCACGCATGCATACATGCACGCACGCACTAAACTGGACAACACAGTGGTTGTTGGGCATCATGATGATGGTGTCATGTCTTTGTCTCATGAAGGCATAGAGTTGATATCCTATAATTGTCCACCTGTCTGTTCACCTCACTTCTAATCACAGGTAAGTTTTATCATTAAATATCCTTCTATTGCCTCTCACTCCACTGGCTCATTTATATGCTAATGTGAAGGTTACCTCTGACTAAGTCTTTTAAACAGCTGTAAAGCATTTACAGGAGTGCGTGCATGTGTGCGTCTGTGTGCGGCTGTGTGTGTGCATTTACAGGAGTGTGTGCATGTGTGTGCACTTAAAGACAGACAGACAGATATTCTCCAGGGTACAGAGGAGACCATAGGTAATTAAACAAGGCTGGCCGGTCCTGGACAGCTGCCACGCACGCACGCGCACGCACACACGCACACGCACACGCACACACACACACACACACACACACACACACACACACACACACACACACACACACACACACACACACACACACACACACACACACACACACACACACACACACCATTTTTTTAATTAAAATCGATATTTCGAAACAGTTACTATATCGTTACACCCCTAATTGCAAGCATTTGTTTTGCACGAAAAAAACAAGCAAACAAACAAACAAACAAAAAAAGAATAATACACTCCTTGGGCCAAAAAGTATCCATAGGCAGTACGTTTTTCCAGGTCATCACATTACATTTGTGATGACAGTTATGGCCGTTTTTACCCCAACTTGTAGCAGCTGTCACACATTCATAATGATTCATTCCCTTAGGGCAGAGGTGCCCACACTTTTTGGACCTGAGAGCTACTTTCAACAAGACCTAATGACCAAAATAATTATTATCCCTTTGCTGGAAATAGTTACATAAGACATGCACATGGAACTGGAAATAGAGAGGAGAAATTAAATTGGTAGGTTTTAGCTCACAGGCCCTTTTTATCAATCAATCAAGTCACCTTCATTCAAGTGATAGATATATTTTAGGGAGATGTCATGTCTTCTGTATACCTGCACAGCCTTTGTGATCTACTGGTAGATCACAATCTACCTTTTGGGCACCCCTGCCTTAGGGCAGTGGTTGCAATTGAGGGCAGTGGTTGTATTTGAGGGCAGTGGTTGCGAACGCAGTGATTGCGAACGCAGTGATTGCGAACGCAATGAGCACTTACTATGAGACCCTGCAGATCATGTCTGTGTGTGTGTGTGTCTGTCCCGCTGTTACACCACCCGCCCGCCACCAGAGGGCGCAGCTGTATCACACAAAACACACCCACGCACACACGCACTCACACACACACACACACGCGCGCACACACACACAACTTAACTTAAAAAAAAATGTAACTTTAAAAAAAACTTAACTTAAAAAAACACAAAAAAGAGAACTTTAAAAATAAAACCTTAAAAAAGTATGTAATTTATTCTAATTGTTGTTATTGCCATTTACGAGCTGCGTTCGCTTCCCGCGTTTGCGCGTCTTACTTGTTGTATTTGAGGGCAGTGGTTGTATTTGAGAGCAGTGGTTGTATTTGAGGGCAGTGGTTGTATTTGAGGGCAGTGGTTGTATTTGAGGGCAGTGGTTGTATTTGAGGGCAGTGGTTGTATTTGAGAGCAGTGGTTCTATTTGAGGGCAGTGGTTGTATTTGAGAGCAGTGGTTCTATTTGAGGGCAGTGGTTGTATTTGAGAGCAGTGGTTCTATTTGAGGGCAGTGGTTGTATTTGAGGGCAGTGGTTGTATTTGAGGGCAGTGGTTGTATTTGAGGGCAGTGGTTGTATTTGAGAGCAGTGGTTCTATTTGAGGGCAGTGGTTGTATTTGAGAGCAGTGGTTCTATTTGAGGGCAGTGGTTGTATTTGAGGGCAGTGGTTCTATTTGAGGGCAGTGGTTGTATTTGAGGGCAGTGGTTCTATTTGAGGGCAGTGGTTGTATTTGAGGGCAGTGGTCGCATTTGAGCCACAGACCACCATTCGATGAGATTTAGCCTCTCAGACCCAAAACTTTGAATATTTTGTTATGTCGTTGGATAAGATTCTGTCAATATAATTCCATGCTGTGTTGATGTTGGTACCATAATAGAGAGATAACAGACAATACGTTGATCAAAATAAGAATTATTCTCCTCAAATTGTGTAGACTTCTTGTAACTTAAAGCAATGCAGTTGAATAAAAATAATTTAACTCTTCGGAGAATACTCACAAGAGTTAAATATCTATAAGGGTCCATTTGGTTACCATGAACTCCCCATCATTTAGCTGGGGACCACCTGGAAACCCCCTAAGGACAACTAGTGGTCCCCGGAGCACTGGTTGAAAACCACTGCCCTATAAGGAAACTGCAGAATGTCAGTCTTTTGTGAGATGTGTTACAATGTAAACACCTTTACAACATTGGTGAAGACATTAGAACTAGAACACCGTGCTACAGCACATGTCCAGAAACCTAGTGGAATCATTGTGCTGTAGCACAGTGTTCTAGGGAGCTGCAGCAAGGACACTGTGCTAATGCAGCAAGCAGAGAGAGAGAGAGAGAGAGAGAGAGAGAGGAGCACATATACATTCACTGCACACCACGGAGCGCATGAGTATGCTGTACACGCACGCACATACACGCGCGCACGCACATACATACACGCGCGCGCACGCACACACACACACACACACACACACACACACACACACACACACACACACACACACACACACACACACACACACACACACACACACACACACACACACACACACACACACACACACACAGACACACACACACACACACACACACACACACACACACACACACACACACACACACACGGTGTGTGTGTGTGTGTGTGTGTGTGTGTGTGTGTGTGTGTGTGCGCGCGTGCGTGTGTGCCTGTGTCTCATCTCCAGTCGCCACACAAAACTACTTGTAAAATAGGGGGGAAACTGTAACTCCCAAATCCCTCTCCATAAAATCTAAATGTCTATTCCTAATCGCAACAACCCCAAACTAAATGTTTTCCTAATTGTAAATGAATCTAATCCCACCAAATCCTCTCTAACCGTTATTTCTTAGCCTACTTACTGAATACATTCATCTTGTTAAGACCAGGACAATGTGTCTCACAAACACAATGTGTCTACTTCTCATCATTCTCCTAAGTATAGCAATTCAAGTACATACTCACGCACACACATCCCAGTGCAGTGCACCACAGAGCCAGCACACTGCCAGTGAACTCACCTCTAGTCAGTGTGTATAAACGTCTTTCTTTGCATAATGTGTGTATTCTTCCTTCCTACTCCATGGCAGAGAGTCTGTATATGTATATATAAGTCTTCCGAAAGAATATACATGTATGTCCAAAGATTTGTGCTGCATTTTCACGATTTTTCAAAAATATCAGACCTACAAGCTCTGCTATTAGCTTTTAGATCTGCTATTTTTCAATAGCTAAAGTATGAACAGTTAAAACAAAATGGGTTAAACTATCCTGCTATAGATTCATAATTCATTCAGTTGTGGTGCCGTTTTATAGCAAAACATACAAAAAAAGAAGAAACGTGAATTGACGACATAAAATAATTACCAGCTGCTGCCTTATATCCCATGGCTGAGAGGTTGGCTATAGAGGCAAAACGTGTGTGGTTGCCTATAGAGACGAGGCAGCCAATCAGGACGACAGGTTGTCAGTATACAGCCAATGAGAAACATAGGTCTCAACTACAGCAAGTTGGCGTGACAGCACTACAGAGAGAACATTGACCAGCTGTGCTTACACAGCAGCTGGTAATAAACAGGTGGAACATAATGGAAACTAATCATCTTAATTCTCGCAATACAGTTTTACAAGTAAAAAGGCGCACAGAAACGACTTTCACTCACCTTTTTACTTGTAAAACTGTAATGCGAGAATGAAGATTCTGATTCTAATGATGCTTTTGGAATATTCCTGAAACTCCCAAGATGGACCAGTGCAAGTGAAATGTATGTATGTATGACCGCTGTAATGTACCCACATTTCTGGCTGTGGGATGTTATGTTTAGATGTATGTGTAGAGTAGATTGTTATGTTATTGTAGAATGTTATGTTTAGATGTATGTGTAGAGTAGATTGTTATGTTATTGTAGAATGTTATGTTTAGATGTATGTGTAGAGTAGATTGTTAAGTTATTGTAGAATGTTATGTTTAGATGTATGTGTAGAGTAGATTGTTATGTTATTGTAGAATGTTATGTTTAGATGTATGTGTAGAGTAGATTGTTATGTTATTGTAGAATGTTATGTTTAGATGTATGTGTAGAGTAGATTGTTATGTTATTGTAGAATGTTATGTTTAGATGTATGTGTAGAGTAGATTGTTATTGTAGAATGTTATGTTTAGATGTATGTGTGTACTAGATTGTTATGTTATTGTAGAATGTTATGTTTAGATGTATGTGTGTACTAGATTGTTATGTTATTGTAGAATGTTATGTTTAGATGTATGTGTAGAGTAGATTGAGTCAAACGATGTATTAATAGTAGCCTTAACACTTCTGTGTTGTTACTGTCGGTTTTGTATCTTTTTTTTTTTTTTAAGATATTTTTTTGCGGCTTACGCCTTTTATTGATTTTTGAAGGGACAGACAGTAGGCTGACAGGAAACGGGAGAGAGATGGGGGGATGACATGCAGTAAAGGCCGTGTCGGGTCCGGGAGTCGAACCCGCGGCACACTGCGACTGGATTACCAGTCCGGTGCCCAGACCGTTACGCTACGGCCTGGGCCTCGGTTTTGTATCTTTGTTTTGTTTTTTATTGTGGACCTGAAATAAAGTTTATCATCATCATGAAACACTATATATCTGCATGTCTTTCTCTCCATGGCAGATATAGTTTAGCAGTCTGCATGTTTAAACCATCCTGCTATGGGTATGTACAGTATATGCGCGTGACATCATCATCATCATTATCATCATACTCTGAAGTTATGCGGGAACAAAAAAACAAAAAAAAAACGTTCTGGCCTTGACAGCCCATACATCCAAACAGAAAAGATCGGATTGCATTTAACCCATTTAGGCCTGACGTCAAAATAAAAAAAAAAGTCTTCTAAATTCGGACAGTTTTCTGAAATACCTACCGGTATGTCAGTGGTGCTCAATATTTCAAGTCAAGGACCCCAAAAATTATATGTAATCGGCCGCCA
>NC_139709.1:11726712-11731712 GCF_964188405.1 Protomyctophum parallelum
GTCCGACCGACTCGATACCGGGCACTGCACTCCCTGTGGGGGTGTGGAACGCGTGTGTCGAATGTGAAGTCGGTGGGTCAAACGGTTCTCGAGTTATGTGCATTACAACCGTACACAAACACACACACACACACGCACGCACGCACACGCGGACAGAGACGTACAGTACGTGGCATATTTATACTAGTAGGATGTGCCCTATAGGCAGTGGTGCACTGCAGCACTACATCACATGTTAAGTGTCAATACTGAAATGGAGAAGTACTCCATTACAAGTTTACAACTGAAAGTCTGGAAATCCAAAATTTACTTGAGTAAAAGTACAAAGGCATTGGCAACAGAATGTATACTAAAAGTAGCAAACATTTGAAAGTACTCGTTATGCTTGAATTTCACATTTCATGTTTTCAAATGTATAACAATTGTTTGGACCATGTTTTCCTAGTGAAGATTCTGCCAGCGTGTTAGCTGATAGCAGAAAAGCTCTTAATCCAGAGCGATCCAGAGCAAGAACAACACAAGGTAATACGTTGAATGCATATAAATAGTCTTCAAGGATCATTGATCAGTAAACTAAGAACCTAAAATCCATCTTTCTGTACAGTGAAACTATAGGTATACTGTATAAAAAGAGACCCACATCCATTACATCAACTAGATTTAATAAAGTAAAACATTTCAGATGACTAGCCCTACCACGGGGTAAAAAGGAAAAAAGAAGTCACATGCACTTTTTAAAATACTTGCGTGCGCATGTGCGCATGCCTGCATGTGTTTCACTGAGAGCACGAAATGGCCATTGGACACTTAAATTTGTCATGCAAATTAGGTCACAGAGACAACCGAAAAGTGAAAATCTTGAAAATGTGGCACACATCTTTGAATATATATTCTTTCAGAGCTGAACGTTTTTTAACTCAAATCTTTGCTTCTGACGACGGGGTCCCTGGAACTATGGGGGTCGGCGGCCAATTACATATAATTACTTTGGGTCCTTGACGTGAAATAGTTTGAGAACCACTGACACAGAAACGTAGGTTTTTCAGAACACTGTCATGATTTTTAGAAGACATTTGTAGAATCTAGTCTCAAATGTGTTAACTGGGTGGGAACCCCTTTTGGTGTTTTAACTAAGCATTATGTAATACTTTAGCTATTGAAAAATAGCAGATCTACAAGCTCATAGCGTGCCACTGAGTGGCACGCTACGAGCTTGTAGGTCTGCTATTTTTTAAGAATCGTAAGAATGCGGCACAAATCTGTGAATATATATTCTTTCAGAGCGAACGTTTTTTTTATTTCGACATCAGGCCTAAATGGGTTACACGGTTATACATTATGTACGGTTCCAGGGTGCATCTGAGGAGAATGGCCAGTCGTCCTCCTCAGTCACACACCATCACTGTGGCGGCCAAATTTCATTACGCTGCGTTTTTACCATTTCATCATTCTCCACTACGGTCGGTCCCCCAGTTAGCTCACAGAGGAGCCATATTCCACTAAAGCTCCGTTTCGTTCCCATCTGTTCTGTTGTGCCTCCCGTGTCGAACACAGAGAGGAAGCACTCCGTCAGGCCGCTCTCATCTCGCACTGCATGTCCAGGACCAGAAATTTCACTTTTTTTAAGATTCACATACAAAAGCATCAAAAGGTATAGCAGATCTACAAGCTCAAAACGTGCCCAATTCACACCACATTTCAAGCTTGTGGATCTGCTACTTTTGATGCTTTTGTGTGACACTGTAGTGTTATTTTATCACATATAGGGGGTGTTGATTTACGCAAAAAATACAAAAGGTTGTGGAGATAAGAGGTTAACACCTTGAGGGCTTTGAATTATTTAATCCAACGTCTCCCCCCTGCTTAATCTGCTAAATCCGCTATTTGTTTAATGTGTTTAATTCGCCATTGTTTTATAATTATTATAAAGAAATAACAGATTTGTCGTAGACGAGGCCGTCGCGTTATGATGAAACCGGAAATCTAGCCATGCTCTGGGCTGCTAGGGCTTCTGGGAAAATGAGCTCAATGCAAGTGAACGGGGTGTTTGTTTGGACTACATACAGGGGTGTTTGTTTGGACTACATACAGGGGTGTTTGTTTGGACTACATACAGGGGTGTTTGTTTGGACTACATACAGGGGTGCCCAAAAGGTAGATCGTGATCTACCAGTAGATCACAAAGGCTGTGCAGGTAGATCACATGACATGACCCTAAAAATATATATAATTTAAATATAAAAATGTATTTTTTTCCACCTGCCACTTGAATTAAGGTGACTTGATTGATTGACATCAAAAAGTGCCTGTCAGCTCAAACCCACAATGCAAGTCTTTGTTTTCAAATGTGTTGCGCGCAGATGTCAGTAGCATTATATAGTTTTTAAACCCTACCAGTTACATTTCCTCCCATCCTCCCTCTATTCCTCAAGTGCGTCACTAGGTACATTAAAATAATAAAATCAGCAATGGGATAATACTGTTTTTTGGCGGGTAGATCTTGTTGAGCTCGTCATTTTCAAAGTAGCTCGCAAGTCAAAAAGGTGTGGGCACCCCTGTCACTACAACATGCTGTGGAGGCTGATCTTGTTTCACATTATAATGGCGGCATGTTTTTCTCTTCAACAACAAAGACTATTTTCCGCCGGATTTTCGTGGATCAAAGCTGCAAATACTTCGGCGTTATGCTCCAAAGGTAATAAGACAATCTATAGGCAGCGTAGAATCTTGGATTAAATACGGGTTACACAGTAGAACTGTTAACAGCAACGATATAACCTATCATCAGATCAGTGGTTTTCAACACTTTTCATATCAAGGCCCATTATGTATTGGACCACAGACCACCATTTGATGACATTTAGCCCCTCAGACCCAAAACATAAAATATCTTTTGCACAATTCCATGCTGTATTGATATTGGTACTATTAGGAGAGAAACAGGCAATATGTTGATCAAAATAGCAATCCTTCTACATTCTCTAATTGTGTAGACTTATTGTAAATTAGGTAATGCAGATAGATGGTTAACAATAATTTAACTCTTGAGGGGTCCATTAGGTTTAATTTTACACAAGTTAGATCTATAAGGGTCCATTTGGTTGACAATTCTTACATCATTTAGCTGGGAACCACTTGGAACCCCTTCAAGGACCACTGGTGGTCCCCGGACCACCGGTTGAGAACCACTGTCATAGATGCATAGCCTACCACTAGCACACGAGCACGCACAAGGGCCATTTTGGCGAAAATAGCGGATCTGTAGAGTTATTTTGGTAAGGTCATTTTGCTGCTGAAGATGTGGCGTAACAACATGAATGTCTACGCCGAGGACACATTATGCCAACGCTGCGTTGAAGTTCTTTCACCATTTATTTCATGCAGCACTCATGGTCTGAAGAGGGCAGTTTTCTATAGACGGGGCAAGGGCTGAAGCCCCCTTTGATGTCTATGCGCGCACGCACACGCACACACACACACACACACACACACACACACACACACACACACACACACACACACACACACACACACACACACACACACACACACACACACACTATAGTTTCAAGTCTGCACTTTTTTCCTGTACGTAGATCAAAATGAACATGCATGCCCAGCAACCTGTGTGTGATGGGGGAGGGGGGGGGGGGGAGAGAGAGAGAGAGAGAGAGAGAGAGAGAGAGAGAGAGAGAGAGAGAGAGAGAGAGAGAGAGAGCACACGCTGTGTGCGTGCAGGGATGCTCTGACAATGAGCCAGGCTGCGTCTCGGGGGACAAATCAATGGTGAACACAGTTACACAGGAGCCATAAAAGAGAAAATGAATAGCAGCGTCATGATGCTACATTCCACCGACAGGTTCCTTTCATCTGAAACTATACTTAAAAGGAGAAGTGTAACACGATTCACATGTGGGCCACATGTGTTCCATGTGGAACACATTTAATGTATTGTATACAGTTTTACAACGCGTTGCTACACGAGTGGGGGGACGTGGAAAACTGTAACACCATGCACTTGAATGATCCATTAGTTCCTTTGCGGATCCCCTACCGTGTTTCCAGATGTACGATAACTATTAACGTATTTCTACGTTAGGGGTGGTATTGCGGTCACCGCACTGTTGTGACGAAAAGAGAGCTGAGCCAGAAGGCAAAGCTCTTCTTTGCCTGGAAAGGAGCCAGCTTAGGTGGTTATGTTGCTCTGGAGAGGGAAATCTGGAGCTCTCTGGTGGAGCTGTTGCCCCCGCGACCCGACAACGGATAAGCGGTTGAAGATGGACGGATGGATGTAATTATTTATTCATATACCCCAATGTTCAATCGTATTGTGAGTTATGCCTATATAGCATCACCACATCACACATAAGCATCACAAGTAGCAGAGCCACAAGCCACAAGCTGGTCGTGAAGCGACACATCCGAGCTTGTGGATCTGCTACTTTTGCTCATTTAGAATTTGAGTCCTGAAAAATAACAGTTTTGGACATAATGAGCTTTCCACCCGACAGAGACGATATCTCTAAAGCCTGGTGTTTCTGACAGGCATACGTGAGGCCGCCCGCGTGACCCCCTGCACCTCACAGAGCGCTATGCACTTCACCTTTGTCTCCCGCTGACCGCAGGCGCAGGTCACCCAGCAGATGCCTGCACCGAAAGCGGGCCCTCTCTCTCTGATCTCCCCGACCCTGAGGTCCACAGACTCATCTTCGCTCGGTTCTCGTTTGAAGTGTAGATTTACGGCTTAAAGAGCCTCTTCCGGCACACATAATAGTCTGTCTGAAGGTTGAAAGTCCAGCAAAGAGCTCCACTCCTTTGTGGAAGGCCTAGAGATGACGTTGCTCTCCTACATGTGTGATGGTTTGGTTCATCTGTTGACAATATCTTGTGCCACGGACCCATACTGTATATATACTGTACAGCAAGATTTGTGGTGTTAAAAAAACATTTTCAAAGCCAGCTGGGTCAATAAACCTCTAACCTCTAAATCTCTAAATTGT